>NC_133380.1:7280514-7365514 GCF_049309525.1 Garra rufa | reverse complement strand
GCTCGGAGGATCTCCATGGGAACCCGCTCGGTTTAATCACCGAGCGAGGGAAACACACAGCGGGTCTGGCTGCATGGAATGGAGGCGCCTTTTGGGTCTGATCACGGAGGAGTTGAACAGATTGTGACAAAAGTAGAAACTCAACTGTTACTTCAGCTACCCATGTTGTTCCAACTCACACAGTTGTCTGAAGAAACTATTTCTTATTGAACAATTTTGCTAATTGATTGATGATATGGAAGAGGTAAATGTAAGTTTACATTTTACAATTCTGACTTCTTTTCTCAGAATTGTGAGATATAAACTTGCAGTTGCAAGTTATAAAATCAGAATGGCACGATGTTGCCAGTTTATATCTCACAACTCTGAACTTTTATCTCACAATTCAGATTTTTTCTTACAATTCTGACTTCTTTCTCACAATTGTGAGTTTATATCTCACAATTTTGACTTTTTTTCACACAATTTTGACTTTTTCTCACAATTCTGACTTTTTACTCATGATTCTGACTATTTCTCACAATTGTTTATAACTCAATTCTGAACTTTTATCACAATTCTAACTTTTTTCTTAGAATTGTGAATGTATATCTTGCGATTCTGACTTTTTTCTCACAAATCCGACTTTTTCTCACAATTCTGACTTTTTTCTTACAATTGTGTTTATAACTCAATTCTGGATTTTTTTCTTACAATTCTAACTTTTTCTCACAATTATGAGTATATATCTTGCGATTCGGACTTCTCACAATTCAAACTTTTTTCTCACAGTTGTAAGTTTATATCTCACATTTCTGACTTTTTCCTCACAATTGCGAGTTTATATCTCACAATACTGACTTTTTTCACAGTTCAGACTTTTTTCACAATTGCGGGTTTATATCTTGCAATTCTGACTTTTTTACTTACAATTCTGACTTTTTTCTCACAATTGTGAGTTTATATTTTGCAATTCTGACTTTTTTCTCACAGTTGCAAGGTTATATCTTACAATTCAGACTTTTTTTCTTTTTTCTTACAATTGTGTTTATATCTCACAATTCTGACTTATTTTCGTACAATTGCGAGTTTATATCTTGCAATTCTTACCTTTTTTCTTACAATTCAGACTTTTTTTCTCACAATTGCAAGGTTATACCTTACAATTCTGACTTTTTTTCTTACAATTGTGAGTTTATATCTTGCAATGCTGACTTTGTTTTCTTACAATTGAGTTTATATCTCACAATTCTGACTTTTTGTCACAATTACGAGTTGATATCTCACAATTCTGACTTTTTTCTCACAATTGCAAGTTCATATCTTGCAAATCTGACTTTTAATCTTATAATTGAGTTTATATCTCACAATTCTGACTTTTCTCACAATTGTGAGTTTATATATTGCAGTTCTGACTTTTTTTTATAATTGTGAGTTTATATCTCACAATTCTGTATTTTTTCTCACAACTGCAAGTTTAACTCTTTTAAATCTGACTTTTTTTCTTATAATTGAGTTTATATCTTAAAATTCTGACTTTTTTTGCAATTGCGAGTTTATATCTCGCAGTTCTGACTGTAATTGAGTTTTAACGTCCAATTTTGAGGAAAAAAGACTATATTTCACAATTCTGTTTTTCTGTTCAATTTTTATATTTTTTACATTGGTTTATTGTCACCATTATTGAGGTTTGCAGGTTAACCATATAAAACTATGAACTACTGATACTACTTTTTGAGTAGTAGATTAGATTATTTCTCTTTCAGAGGCAAACATTGCAGAGATCAAATACTGAGTCTGATACAAAACTATGGGTCGTCAGAGTAAAGTTTTATGATAATGATTGAAAAGTTGCTAAGCAAGAACTTTGTAGTTGCCTTGATTAGAATTCATTGACGAAATGATACATTTTGCATTTAATGAACAAATTATTGGTAAAAAATTATGTTAATTATTAATTTTCTCAACATTTTTTTACAGATTGCTGACTGGCCCAAGTCAAGAGTCCACTGGCAAGTCTTGAATCAATATAACAACACACTTCTCCTCACATGATTTGAGGTATCTTTCATGTCTGTTGCATTAATGGTGTGGGACGAGTGGCCCACCAAATTTTAATACTTAAGTTCAGTGGGGTTTTTTTCACTACATGTGAGCAATAGCAATAGTAATGTTTGTCTAATTAAACACCACAAATAATAAAGTACATAGTGGAAAGAGAAAGAACACAATGCACTGTCCTACATATTTGGCAAGCATAGAGCTACAGCTACAACAACAAAAACCTCAAACTGCAATCAACTTTTGGACCATTTTAAATGAGATAATTAATCTGGCGTCTAAGAACTTGTAGATGGCCATTACACAAGGGCTGTGAACAAGGACTTATGAAAAACAAGTCATTATTTCATTGACCTCGGAGAGGTGGGGCAGTTCTGTGTTTCCAAAACGTCTCATTAGGTTTCTCTTTGAAGCATCATCTCGAAACAGGATTAGCCCCCACGGTCCATCCCAACACGGAGTCAGGGGTCGAATACGCACTCGGGGGCCCCTGGGATTGGTGTTATTACAAGGAGAGGGGTTAATTATCTAGATAGCAATGAACCAGAGACCACAAGTCTGGCCGATCCATTCCTTCTTTCCATTCATCCACAACCCCATCCCTCAATACAAGTCACACACATGCACAAAGATGAATTCATAATCCCAGCCCCCATCCCATGCAACGATCACCCCAGGGTTGCTGTTTACATTTGAGTGGGTCTCACTGAACTATGTAGCTCAGACAAACCCTTTTACAAACAGCTCATCAGCCCATCTCTCTGCATGGATTAAAATACCATGTAACCATGCTTGTATGCGCCTGCACAAAACCCACTGGGGGTAACAAGACAGATCCAACGTTCACGGCGGTCAGCGTGGGAGATAAATAGACAGATAGAAAGAGTAAATTAACTTGAACCGCATGCTTACTTCATAATGTAGCAGTGTATAAAGTTGTTATTCTAATTTGCATAGAACATAGAAACAGTCTGTTTCACACATTGGAAACATTGGTGTGACAAATAGCATTGACATCTTGTTTCTGGTCTACTGGCCTTCACAAATAGAAAATCAGAACGGTAGGCTCTGCAAATTAATGCATGCTATATGTGACCCTGGACCACATATCCAGCCTTAAGTAGCACAGCTATATTTGAAGCAATAGCCAAAAATACATTGTCCCATGGGTCAAAATGATAAATTTTTCTTTTATGGCAAAAATCACTAGGATATTATGTAAGTTAACTTAACTTAATTTTTGATTAGTAATATGCATTGCCAATAACTTAATTTGGACAACTTTAAATATTTAGATTTTTTTTTGAACCCTCAGATTCCAGATTTTCAAATATCTCGGGCAAATATTGTCCTATCCTAACAACATACATAAATGGAAAGCTTATTTATTCAGCTTTCAGATGATGTATAAATCTCAATTTAAAAATAATTAAACAATTTTTGTG
This sequence comes from Garra rufa, assembly GCF_049309525.1. Taxonomy (NCBI): domain Eukaryota; kingdom Metazoa; phylum Chordata; class Actinopteri; order Cypriniformes; family Cyprinidae; genus Garra; species Garra rufa. The sequence goes on along the minus strand of NC_133380.1, from coordinate 7,362,029 downwards.
GTCCAAGGTCACATATTGCTCTGCTATGTATACAGTTTTATATATAGCAAAATATATAAAAGTTTACACACACCTGAATAAGATATTTCACATAATAGATGCATAATAGATGTTCACATATAGTCCACAAGAGAAAGTAGTAGTTGAATTTATAAAAAAAAAGACCCTGTTCAAAAGATTCTTAATACTGTGTTGTTACCAAATTCTGTGGTTTTTCAGCATTTTTGCACATTTGAAACCTTTCCAACAATGATTGTATGCTTTTGAGATCCATCTTTTCACACTGAGGACAACTGAGGGACTCATATGCAACTATTACAGAAGGTTCAAATGCTCACTGATGCTCCAGAAAGAAACACAATGCATTAAGAGCCGGGGGTGAAAACTTTTGGAATTTCAAGATCAGGGTAAATTTAACTTATTTTGTCTTCTGGGAAACATGTAAGTGTCTTCTGTAGCTTCTGAGGGGCAGTACTAAATGGGAAAAAATATGATATTTAGGCAAAATAAGAAAACATACAAATGTTCATTCTCAGTAATGAGCATCAGTAAGCGTTTGAAACTTCTGTAATAGTTGCATATGAGTCCCTCAGTTGTCCTCAGTGTGAAAAGATGGATCTCAATATCATACAGTCATTCTTGGAAAGGGTTCAGATACATAAAAATGCTGAAAAACCAAAGGATCTTTCATGTGAAATACCTTGTTCAGGTCAGTGCTAAATCAAAAATAAAATGTATTTTATATGATCCCTCTTATTTTGGTAAAATAATTAATATTTAATATATTAAGGTGTATGTAAACTTTTGACCTCAACTGATTGAGGTCAACTGATCAACGATTTCAGATTCAGACACAGTCAACACTGTATGGTATTGAGAGACTTTTTAAATTGAGAAAATCGTAGCTATAATTTCATTCAACATTTCCATGCTAAGCTAAAGGTAAAGACTAAATGGAAGTAGAGGAGACAAAAACAGTGAAGTGGATTGTAGTGAAAGTCCCCCTCCTTCACAGGCCCAAACTTCAGCGGCTTAGGAGCTCTCTGGGAAACTCTGACCATTGAAAAGACCATCTGGTCAAGTTCACTGCTGGCTAATTAGCGATGAGACATTCAAAGGGTTTTTCACCTCTGTAGACAGCAGACTTGTGTAGAAAAAAAAAAGTTACTTGCGTTCAGACAAAATGGAGGGAATAAATTATAGAAGAGGTGCACATATGACAGTCTGTGAATGTGGTTTTTATGTGAATGCAACAGTATGCATAGAATTCTGTGTTCATTGCATTACATTTAGGTTGAAATGCTAAACAAAGTACAATATTACAGTAAACTGCCAAGCTAATGTATTGCCAATGTGGGGAAATTGGGTACAGTACAGTGTCCAAATGAACCATCACCTCTCAAAAAGTTAAATCTGGACTTGACTTGCCAAGTATGTTGGAAAAAGAAATAAATGTGTCATAGATACTCAAGTTATCCAGCATGCTTTGTGGCTGAGGTAAATTTAAAAGCATATTCAGAATGTAATTCTGTGTCCCTAAACTTTTTAACAGTAAAAGCTGGAATACATGAAACACTAGGCATCATAGAAATACGTAAATGGTTTAGTCATTCTGAATACAACAAACTCATACAGAAACATTTGCCTCATTGCTAGGAGATGCATAACTAATGAAAACAATATGTTTTCTAAAATCAGCTCAGAATATTACATATGTTTGATATCCTCTGACTGGATGGAATCTAAAAAACTCATAAGGTTATCTCACAAAAGTGAGTACACCCCTCACATTTCAGCAACCATTTTAGTATATCTTCTCAAGGGACAATACTATAGAAATGAAACGTAGATATATTTTAAAGTAGTCAATGTGCAGCTTAGATATAGCAGTATAGATTTACTGTCCTCTGAAAATTACTCAACATAAAGCCATTATTATCAAAATAGCTGGCAACAAAAGGGAGTACACCCTAAGTGAACTTGTCCAAAGTGTCAATATATTGTGTTAGCACCATTGTTATCTTGCACTGCCTTAATCATCCTGGGAATGGAATTGACCAGAGCTGCACAGATTATTACTGGGATCCTCTTCCATTTCTCTATAATGATATCACAGAGCTGCTGGATGTTAGACACATGGTGCTTCTTCATCTTCCGCTTGATGATGCCCCACAGGTGCTTATTAGGGTTCAGGTCCGGAGACATACTTGGCCAGCCCATCACCTTCACCTTCAGCTTCCTCAGCAAGGCAGTTGTCATCTTGGTGGTGTGTTTGGGGTCGTTATCATGCTGGAAAACTGCCGTTCGGCCAGTTTCTGGAGGGAAGGCATCATGTTCTGTTTCAGAATGTACAGTACATAATGGAATCCATGTTTCCCTCAATGAACTACAGCTCCCCAGTACCAGCAGCACTCATGCAGCCCCAGACCATGATGCTACCACCACCATGCTTGACTGTAAGCAAGACAATTTTCTTGGTACTCCTCACCAGGGCATCGCAACACATGCTGGACACCATCTGAGCCAAACAAGTTGATCTTATAGTCTCATCAGACCACAGGATATGGTTCCAGTAATTCATGCTCTTGGACAGGTTGTCTTCAGCAAACTGTTTGCAGGCTTTCTTGTGAGCCAGCTTTAGAAGAGGCTTCCTTCTGGGAGGACGCCCATGCAAACTGACTTGTTGCAGTGTGCGGCGTATGGTTTGAGCACTGACAAGCTGACCTTCTACTTCTGCAACCTTTAAAGCAATGCTGGCAGCACTCATGCATCTGTTTTGTGAAGCCAGGTTCTGCACCTGATGCACAGAACGAGTGCACAACTTTGTTGATTGACGCTTGCAAGGCCTGTTCTGAATGGAACCCATCTTGGAAAACCTCTGTATGACCCTGACCGCTGTAGTGTAACTCGGTTACAGGGTGTTACTAAACCTCTGATAGCCTTGGCCATCTTTGTGGAGAGCAACAATTTTGCCATGAGGTGCCTTGTTGAACATCCAGTAGTCAGTATGAGAGAATTGTACTTAAAGCACCAAAGTTTAACTGCTCTAATACAAGATACACAACTTTGTATGGTTCTGTCAGGCAGGCAAAATATAAACATGATGAATAGGACATGTGGCTTTGTATAGTTAAACAACATACTGCTGTTATCACTTAGGGTGTACTTACTTTTGTTGCCAGCTATTTTGACAGCAATGGCTGTGAGTTGAGTTATTTTCAGAGGACAGTAAATCTATACTGCTATACAAACTGCACATTGACTACTCTAAAATATATCCAACATTCATTTTTATAGTATTGTCCCTTGAGAAGATATACTAAAATGCTTGCTTAAATGTGAGATACTGTATTTCTGTAAAATTTGTCAGCACTGGCTTCCAACAATGTGCAGATTGGCTCTGACTTTCTGCAACTGGTGTCAATAGCTATGTTTCCATCACCCTGTTTTTATGCACATTTTGAAGTATTGCATCAGTAATGGAAATCACAATGCGAAAATGGGTTCAAGTATTAGTTTTCTTCCAGAATAAAAATGTCTGGATTATTTACTCACCCCCATGTCATTCAAGATGTTCATGTCTTTCTTTCTTCAGTCAAAAAGAAATTGAGGATTTTTCTCCATATAGTGGACTTAAGTGAGAGCCAACAGGCTGAAATTGTTTTCTCCAACTTCAAAATTGTCTGACGTCGTTGTTTTACCTTTTCAATAACGATAATTATTGCGCAATATAAATTTCTTTGATAAACGATAACAAGAGTTAGATAAATTTTTATTCAAGAAGTGAACTAATCCTTTAATGTGAATAATGGCAGATGGAAATGCATTTGCTGAATAAATTCCTCCATGCACATCAAAAAAGTTATGTGTTTTTGCACACTGAGATGAGATAACTTGACTAAGCAACAGAGAAATCTCATTGCACAGCATCTGAAATGCCTAACAAAAATCGATCCATACAGTATTTCTGTTAAATTGCCTCTCAGAACTGTCTTACACGACTGCATTTGTGTTTTGTCTGCTCGCTCTTAGGCGCAAGTAAATTTTTTTTATATATGAAAATTATTCTCAGTAATTTCTAATTTTCTTTGTGATATTTAATGGCAGTTTATCAGGAAGTGATTATTTTGTTTTCTTTGACTCGTTGGATGGAAATTTTGCAGATATTGCAACTTTAAATGGAAACATGGCTAGTGACATGTTCCATGAACATATTTTGTAAATTTCCTTTCGTAAACATATCAAAACTTAATTTTTGATTAGAGGTATGCATTGCTACAAACTATTTGGACAACTTAACTTGGACAGCTAAAGGCATTTTTCTCAATATTTTGATGTTTTTGCACCCTCATATTCCAGATTATCAAATAGTTTTATCTCAGCCAAATATTGTCCTATTCTAACAAACCATACATCACTGATTATTTATTCAGCTTTCAGATGACATATAAATCTCAATATCTAGTTTTGTGGTCGAGGGTCGCATATAACTCCGTCTGTTAAAATCTGGGGGAAAGTACCAAAATTGTAGACTGTTCCAGCTTTAAGATTCTCATTTTGTGCAAACAGTCTGTAAATCACATGACTTAGTGTCTTCTACTCAGGAAACTGGTTAATGAAGTTGATGAACTAAACAAATTAGGGCGTTATCAAATTATAAAGTGTACTCAGCCGCTGTGGTTAGAAGGGTGGGAATCTTGGAACACAATCTAATTTGAAATTCTAATTTAATATTGCAAGATGAAGAAAACAATATGCCAGGCGTCCTAGATGTGTTGAGCTGAAACTATACATTTTGGCATTGAGCTGTCAGTATATTTCTAGACAACAGGACAAAAGTGGTACTAAGAGTATTTCCTTTTTCAAAAGGCAAGCTGTCGAGACAGTGATGGCCGTAGTGATCTGAAGTTGTCAGTTTGATTAAAGGTAGTAAAATTGGCCAAAATCAAAAGCGCTTTATGATGTTGGGGGAAAAATTGGTAGATGGGAACTGTTGTACTGGAAACAATTGTCAATGAAGCTTTAACAGTGTTATTGAAAAGAGGAAAGAAAGTTTCGAGCATGATCAAAGAAGACAATGCCTCTTCTCATCATCCTTCCGAAACCCATATGTGGCTGAATGACCCCGTTTCTAGATTCGCCGTCACCATACGCCGAGCACGAAATCCGTGCTTGCATTAAGGAAGGTGGTCTGTTTTTCCACTCCTCTTTTTCCAGGCCCTTACAACACTAAGCTGAGCTTAGAAGTCAGCTGACATGATCAAAGATACCAAGTCATATCCCAGCTAACGAGACCCGAGTGTTCCCGATGCATGGAAGAGACCTCCCAGAGGACGGGGACCTGCTCCGTGCGCTCCGACATGGGAAAGGACCGACTTTTGTGGCCCGAGTCCCATTACGGTTCCCATAATTGCTTTTTCCATTGTCGTCACCCATTGTCGTCTTCCTTCTTTTGCCTTTATTGTACGCATACAGCTAAGGAAGCCTCTTGCATTCATCCCACTCGGATAGAGGGATCTTTTCTTTCGCCCCCCTTCCATAATGTACATTTGGAGGGTTCGTGTTGAGCGTGCTTGTCAAGACATCAGAGTGCACTCAACGGCAGCGACGTCTAGAAAGGAACGAGAACAACGGGGGTCCCTCTTATTTGGCTATGCACTTATCTTGGTCCGGATGAGCTCTTTGTTGCCTGTGGCCCCTGAATTGCCTCTTCCACCTGACCGACAGAAAAACATCAGGCTGGAGTGGTGCCTATAGAAAGTTCTGCTCGAGAGTTTCCACCTGGGCTGGACGGACGGAGGGAGGGAGAGAGTAGCCAACATCAACATGCCCTCGAGCCCCGGGGCAGAGCAGCTGAGTTGGACGCAGGGGCTTGAAAATGGGGGATTAGAAGGGGAATGTGTTGGGCTAATCCACCATTATGTGGCGGCCCTCAGGTCTTTAGCGACCTTAAAAAGTGTAAGGGCATTCTGCCGCCCGGAGAAAAGCAGAATACTGTCTGAGCAGTGTCTAATGTGCAGTAGCGGTAGAATTTCATTTATCCTTCATTTCTGCTTCTAACTCAGGACAAGTGATGCTAGACCTTGCTGTGACCTGGTGTATCCATGACAGCCCGACATCTTTATCTGACAGATCTGCAACCAGCAAAGACGATCCACAAGAAATTGCTAATTCCGTCCTTTATACTCTCAATGCTTCCATTAACTCCTTCTCCGCCACTGACAGAATTTTTCATTATTTATGAGACATTTTGTAAAAATGGTCAAAAATGCTGGCAGCTTTTTAAAAAATGCTAATGAGGAAAGAGTTAAGAACCTTGAAAGATATAGTTCACCCAAAAGTGAAAATTCTGACAATAATTACTCACCTGCAAGTCGTTCCAAACCTGTAAGACCTTCCTTCATCTTCAGAATACAAAATAAGATATTTTGGATTTTCGTTTCTTGATGGCTATAGATGGGTGGGCTGGCATATATCCTGGGTGGGCTTTTTTTTTGTTATATAGTCTAGAAGTTATTTATACTGTAGATAATGGTATATTAACCACATCAACTATATTATATGCACACTGAAAAATAAGACTTTATGGCCAGCCTAGAATATTTTACAGTTTCACAACTAAATAAACTTCCCACTTTATTCTCTTTATCATTTATTTTTTTGGTGATTCTTTTCAACCAACTTCAAAATGGTGAAATTTGAAAAAAACAAAAAAGTTGAATCATTGCACAATTTATTTAGTTTTCATTCAGCATTAACAGCAAGCCAAAAGGGGTGAGCTTTCAACCGAACAGTATAGCCTACATGCATTTTAGACGCTTTTATTTTGTTGTTGCCCCCTCCATGCAATGAATGCACATTACTGAATGAGCGGAACATTTATTCAACTATTTTTAGAACATTTATTGAACTGCTCAGGCTATGATACATAATCATGTATTAAATTCCCGTAACTCACCCGTTAATTTAATACCGTTTTCGCTTGTTGTCAGTCTCTGCTTTTACACAACAGACTGAAGCCTCCGCATGAATTCAGCACGTGTTGCATTTAGCTAATAAAAGAAAAATGATGCAATTTTCTGGTGTTCAGATCTCTTCAGATTTCTTCGCACTCTGAAAAATGGTTCTTCTACTTTAAGAACTGCTCTTTGGGGAATCTAAATGGTTCCTCAATGGCATCTCTGCGAAAAACCTTTCTTGTAATCTTTGTTTTGCATGGAAAATCTAAGGTAACATCAACTTTTTGCTTTACCTACATTACCGTTTTGCAAATTAAAAGGGTTAGTTCAACCAAAAGTAAAAATTAGCCCATTATTTACTCACCCTCAAGGCAGCCTAGGTGTGTATGACTTCTTTCCAGTCTGAGTTATATAAAAAATTGCACGACGTATGACATCCGTATTGTGCATGCGCTACTCAGAAGTGACGAATGCGGATGCGCAGTGGGAGAGATCAAAACAACAGTAAGTCACTAATTAGAAGTACAAAATGAGGATTTGTAAAGAAAAATGTTGAAAGATTTTGATATAAGCCAGGAAGAGACTAGTTTTCCATTGCTAAAATCAAGAAACTTTGCTTTCTTTGCTCCTGTAAACAAACATTGGTTTTTACGAGACTCGCAGGCACATGTGCAATGCTGACGTCCTACTTCATCTGTCCGGAGCTGCTTCTGTGTACAACTGTTAGCGCAAGCTAGATTAAAGTGATTATTATGTTTTAAATATAGATATTTTTCTTACAAAAACACATTGATTCGCTACAGGAGCCATGTGAGGCACTTTTTATTATGGATGGATGTGCTTTATTAGACTTGTTTTGGACTGTTGAAGAGAAACACCTGCCAATTGCCATTATAAAGTTTAAAGGAACCAGAACAATTTTTTAAATAACTCCGATTGCATTCGTCTGAAAGAAGAAAGTCATATACACCTAGGATGCCTTGAGGGTGAGTAAATAATGGGCTAATTTTCATTTTTGAACTAACCCTTTAATTTCCGAATGCAATCTCAAAGACACCGTGAAGTTCTCTTCTACCTCTTATCACAGATTGCTGCTTCTAGTAGACCGTGTGAAGTCAAGTCATTCCCTCCTCCAGCCAGTAAGGATGAGCTTCATGGTTCCCCCAAGCACAATCGCACTGACTTGGAGCCTGTCCCAGGCCGGCACCGGAATGATCCAAGTCTTAGGGGAAATAAGACGACAGTTCATTGCAGTAACCACTGAAGTCATCATTCAGGCATCCGTCAAAATCTACCAACAATGCCACCCTCTGTCTTCATTTACACAAGATTTGGTTAAGATTTTAAGTAACTTGGTTAAAGAGATGAGGATACGTTTATGTGTATTTATGATTCTAGCGTATGTGAGCTGTCAGGGTTTAGGGCTGTATTTTACGGAAGCCATACAGGCTTTTTTTTTCTGACTTGCTTCGTAGTGATCTTGACTTAATTTTCTTGTGGTTGCTACATAACAGTTGTGTTTACGGTCATGCTTTAATTTTCTCTTGATGTCATCATAAAGATGTTTATTTGGCTTTTTTTATTTTTCTTGGTCTGAAGATCAAAAAGCCATTAAGTACTGCCACATCATTTGCTAAATAGTTTTCTTTATTGTGTATCAAATGGTTTGTGACAAACAGTAAGTGAAAGTTTGTTTGTTTAAAAAAGTGGTGAGCACATGATATTATAATTTAAAAATAAATGTATTATTAATATTAAAACTTTTCTGCTTTTTCTTGCAGGTCCTAATTTAAAGGGATAATTCACACAAAGATGAAAAGTACCCCATGATTTACTCACCTCCCCAAGCCATCCTAGGTGTATATGACTTTCTTATTTCAGACAAATACAATCGGAGTTATGTAAAAAAAGAAAAGTTCTGCCTTTTCCAAGCTTTATAATGGCAGTGAATGGGTGTTGAGATTTTGAAGTCCAATAAAGTTCATCCATCCATCATAAAAAGATCTCCACACAGATCTGCGGGTTAAAAAAGGCTGATGCATTTGTGTAAAAAAAAATCAATAATTACAACTTTATAAACCATAATCTCTAGCTTCTGCTAACTTTTGTACACGTTCTTACACAAATGCATCAATTCACTTCAGAAAGCCTTTATTAAAGGGATAGTTCACCCAAAAATGAAAATGTGATGTTTATCTGCTTACACCAGGGCATCCAGTGTAAGCAGTAGTATGTTTTGCACAGACAGGTCTAGGATGTTTCTCTAGTAGTATGTTTTGCACAGACAGATCGTTTTGTGTGTTAAGACCTCAATGTATCGTCGCGAGTCGCAGGGTTTAATTTGTTTTTGTCTGTGTGTGTTTTTTACTCTTAAAGATTTGGTGCCCATTGACTGCCATTATATGACTGACAGACTGCAACGGTTTGAGTTAAAAATCGTTGTTTGTGTTCTACTGAAGAAACAAAGTCACCTACATCTTGGATGCCCTGGGGGTAAGCAGATAAACATCAAATTTTCATTTTTTAGTGAACTATCCCTTTAACCCCGGAGTTGTGTGGAGCACCTTTTATGATGGATTGTTGCACTTTTTTTGGACTTCAGAATCTCAACAGCCATTCACTGCCATTATAAAGCTTGAACGAGTCAGGACATATTTAATATAGCCCCAATTGTATTTGTCTGAAAGAAGAAAGTAATAAACACCTAGGATGGCTTGAGAGTGAGTAAATCATGAGGTAATTTTCATTTTTGGGTGAACTGTTCCTTTAAGTATTGTGTTATCAGTCTTTTTGCTGTATTTTATAGTAATATAATCATATAAAGCTTTGTTAAATTTTTTCTAAATTCTAGTGTGTGTGCAATTTCTATATTTAAAAAACAAAAAGAGCTAGAAGTATAGATTTCTAATTCCCTATACTGTATCTAAATTCGCATTCTTATTCATATTCAAATACAATTAAATTAATGCCAGTAATAGCCAACAGCTTCGATTGTGGTTCATCCAGTCAGATGCCCAAATAGCCAATTAAGTTTACAAATTGACCTTGAAATGTCACAGTAACGTAGACTGTCTGTTGAACTTGATTATTAGTCTGATAAAGATGGACAGCTTTGACATTTGTTTACTCAAATGGTTTAATTTCTTAACCTGCATAGTTTTATTTCATTGATTAAATATTAGCTACTCGCCTGGGTAAAATCTGTCATTGTGAAGATCTAACAAATTAACTTTTAAAATCAGTGGCTCAAATAACTCCTTAAAGGAGAAGTTTACTTCCAGAACAAAAATTTACAGACTATTCTTTAAGATGTTCTTTCTTTCTTCAGTCGTAAAGAAATTAAGTTTTTTGAGAAAAACTTTTCAGGATTTCTCTCCATATAGTGGACTTGTATGGTGCCCCCGAGTTTGAACTTCCAAAATGCAGTTTAAATGCAGCTTCAAAGGGCTCTAAACGATCCCAGACAAGGAATAAGGGTCTTATCTAGCGAAACGATTGGTCATTTTCTAAAAAAAATTTCAATTTATATACTTTTTGACCTCAAATGCTGCTCTTGTCTAACTCTGTGTGTACTCTATGTATTCCGGTTCAAGACAGTTAGGGTATGTTGAAAAACTCTCATTTTCTCCTCCAACTTCAAAATCATCCTACATCGCTGTTTTACCTTTTTTTGTAAAGGGCATTTGATTTTCTTTGAACGTTCACTTTGTAAACACTTGGTCAGTACTCCTGCAGCAATGTAGGATGATTTTGAAGTTGGAGGAGAAAATGAGAAGGGAGTTTTTCGACATACTCTAACTGAGTTGACGCAGAGCTAGACAAGATGAGCATTTGAGGTTCAAAAATATATTAATTGTCAGTTTTTTTAGAAAATAATTGATCATTTCGGTAGATAAGACCCTTCTTCCTCAGCTGGGATTGTTTAGAGACCTTTGAAGCTGCGTTTAAACTGCATTTTGGAAGTTCAAACTCAGGGGCACCATTGAAGTCCACTATATGGAGAAACATCCTGAAATGTTTTCCTCAAAAAGCAAATTCTTTACAACTGAAGAAAGAAAGACCTGAACATCTTAGATGACAAGGGGGTGAGTAAATTAACTATACATTTTTGTTCTAGAAGTGAACTTCTCCTTTAAATCTTGCTAATGTGTTTAGATTAGCTGCATTGCAACTGATTAACACTCTGACAGAAATATTAGTAAAGTGTTGTGATTATAATGAAAAGGATCAAATTTGTGTCTAACTTTTGTTCTCTTTCGCTATCCTCATGGAAACTTTGGCTGATTCCATGTCAGGTCCTGTTAGCCTGCTGTTTTTCGGCCACCTTTTCAAGCCGTAGAGTAGGAATTAATTTCGTCAGGACGCGTCCTGCTGCGTCCGGCTAAATCCTGCCCTGGGAGAGACGTGCTGAGTCTGTCTCCCTGGAAACCTCTAATGGATACTTTCAACCTCCTCACTTTCATCTAACGTTTCTTCTGTGACTAGAGAGACAACAAGAGTAACGCTGCCCATTTAGCCTCAACTGACACTTCTCTCAAAGGGCATATCAGTGACTTCTCGGAACTAGTCATGTTTTTTGTTTTTCTCTCTTTTTTACTTCTCTGTTTACAAGAAGGAGCAGATCACAGCAAATTTCATTTTATGAGACCTGGTTTTGACATTTACTGCAGTGCCCTAGATCTCACTTTACTGTAAAAATGTAAAATGCCAGCACTGAACTAATCACCTTTTTTATTGACAGAAGGTTCCTGTGATTTCACTGATATTGTGCATAAAGCCTGCTCACCAAGTCTTTATTTGATTCAAAGTACAGCAAAAACAGTAAAAATGTAAAATATTTTTACTATTTAAAATACATTTATTATTATTATTATTCTAAAAACAGCAAAGTATAATTTTTTTCAGGTTTCTTTGATTAATAGAAAGTTCAGAAGAACAGCATTTATGTGAAATAGAGATCTTTTGTAACATTATAAATGTCTTTATCATCACTTTAGGTCAATTTAAAGCATCCTTGCTAAATAAAAGTATTAATTCTTATAATTTCTTAAATAGTTATTTTATCATTTTTTAAATGCTGATCTTTAGATCTTTCTATTCATCAAAGAATCCTGAAAAATATACTCAGCTGTTTTAAATATTGATAATAACAATAATAAATGTCTATTGAACAGCAAATCAGCATATTAGAATGATTTCTGAAGGATTTCCCAGAATTGCGTGATATAAACTTGCAATTGAGAGTTATAGTCAAATTGCGAGATGTAAATTTAAAATTCAGAAAATTTTGCGCAATAAAAACTCACAACTGCGAGAAACAAAGTCATAATTGTGAGATATAAACTCAATTATGACTTTTTTCTCAGAACTGTGTAATATAAACTCGCATTTTTGAGTTATAGTCAAGTGGCGAGATATAAACTCAAAATTCTGACTTTTTTCTCAGAATTGCGAAATAAAAACTCGCGAGGAAAAAAGTCAGAACTCCAAGATATAAATTCTGACTTTTTTCTTGGAATTGCATGATACAAACTTGCAATTGTGAGTTATAAAGTAAGATTGCAAGACATAAACTCACAATTTTGTCTTTTTTCTTAAAATTGTGTAATTAAAAACTCATAATTGTGAAAAATAAAGTCAGAATTGCAAGATAAAAACAAATTTTTTTGCAAATGCGAGTTTGTATCTCGCAATTCTGACCTTTTCTCATAATTCTGACGTTTTTGCGAGTTATAAAGTCCAGTTTTGAGGGAGAAAAAAGACTGATATGTTCTTAGAATTGTGAGTTCATATCACAATTCTGACTAAACGCGCGACTGCATGTTATAAAGTCAGAATTGTGAGATATGAGCTTGCAATTCTGAGAAAAAAGTCAGAATTCTTAATATATATCTCGAATTCTGACTTTCTATGAGTTGCAACTTTTTCAGAAAAAAAAAAATTGCAATAACTTTTTTTATTTTTTATTTAGTGTATATTTTTATTCAATATATGTGACCCTGGACCACAAAACCAGTCTTAAGTCGCTGGGGTATGTTTGTAGCAATAGCCAAAAATACATTGTATGGGTCAAAATTATTGATTTTTCTTTTATGCCAAAAATCAGTAGGAAATTAAGTAAAGATCATGTTCCATGAAGATTTTTTGTAAAATTCCTACTGTAAATGTATAAAAATGTAATTTTTGATTAGTAATATGCATTGTTAAGAACCTAATTTGGTCAACTTTAAAGGTGATTTTCTCAGGATTTAGATTTTTTTGCACCCTCAGATTCCTTTGTTAGTCCTATCCTAACAAACCATACATCAATAGAAAGCTTATTTACTGAGCTTTCATATTATATATACATCTCATTTTTGTAAAATTTAACCTTATGACTGGTTTTGTGGTCCAGGGTCACATATATGGCATAAAAAGGCTTCCTTATATGGCATAAAATAGAACTTCTCCAATCATTTAATCCACTAATATATATATATATATATATATATATATATACAATCGTGTCCAATCTTACCAGCCTAATTATGCACTTCTTCCTCAAGACCTGATTTTTCAGGCTAGTGACTAGTTGATGCTAAAAATATGTAGTTCTGCACATCCCTGTTATTGAATGAGACACAGGTTGTTTAGTGGAGTGGCCCCTCTGTGTCCCGTAAGGCTCAGGGTTGATTGGCATTATAAACGTCAGATAATAGAGTACGACAATAGATCTTGTATGGGCACAACAGACCATGTTTCATACCGCTTGGTACGGCCCACAGAATACCTCTAAATGAAAAGGCATATATACATGTAATACTGTATTGTATGCCAGTCACAGCCTTAAGGCTTTGCTTTTCTTTTCCATCCGAACAATAGCCATCCACATACACCACAATCCCTGAAGCAGACAATGTGGTCTGTGTCTCCTTAGTTTGTATGACATGGCGGGCAGCCCCACACAAAGACGGCATACAGCGAAGACACACGCCCCAGAAAAGCACTGTAAATGCACCATCAAACATGCAAACAAACTTTATGCGATAGTTTCTCCATGAACATCACATAAATAAATCATGCATTTTAGTGGAAAGTGACATGCGTCACAGTTTGAACTGGCCAACAACGATGCTAATTAACCCCGGCCCTTATGCACACAAGTCAATGTCCTCATGTAAGAGGTCAGATGGACATATGTGGGCTGAGCCGATGACAAAAGAAAACATGCAACACTACAAAAAGTGCTTCCAAAGCCATTACCACAGAACTCTGAATTATTTTGCATTTGTTTTACATCTCATCAGCTCAAACAAAAGACAATGGATGTGTGGTAACAGTAAAGGTCTGCACCAAGCATCCCAACTCCAGCAATTACACTGTAAACTCCTAAGGTGTGTAAAATCAGATGTATTTCATAACATGTATGCATGAAGTCAAGAGTGTGTGGTCACTGCTAATAACTTTTTGTCACTTTCAGGATGGCTACCCTTGGCGTCTTTAGTTGCTGCCAATAAATGCTGTTGCACAAGCCTACCAACAAGACCATTTCCTTAAAGGATTGTAGACGAACCCTGACAATGATGTACCAAAGTATGAATTTCAATTCTAGTTTCTTGCCTTAAAGCATACTAAGTAGTGCATATTTTGTGTGCATGCATTGCATAAAGTTTTCAGTGACGCAATAGACGCATAAAAATACATTTAAAGAATACAAGATACATATAGGCTGTGACAGAATAAACATATTTACAGATATGCAAGGAGAAAAACAATGTGTGCTGATAAGGCAACTGATGTTTACAGGTAATATGAATAAATAGAAGTGAATTTACATAAGAAACGTTTTTGGACAGTAAGATTTTTATTTATTTATTTTTTTTTTTATAAAGAAGTCTCTTCTGCTCACCAAGCTTGCATTTATTTGATTCAAAGTACAGCAAAGACGGTACAATTTTGAAAGATTTTTACTATTTAACTGTTTTTATTTTCTACTATTTATTCCCGTGATTTCAAAGCTGAATTTTTAGTCACATGATCCTTCAGAAATGATTCTAATATTCTGATTTGCTGCTCGAAACCTTTATTATTATGTTGAAAACGGCTGAAGTTTCAAGTTTATTTGATGAATAGAGGCTCAGAAGAACAGCATTTATATGAAATAGAAATCTTTTGTAACATTATAAATGTCTTTATCATCACTTTTGATCAATTCAAAGCATCCTTGCTAAATAAATGTATTAATTTCTATAATTTTATATTAAAATAAATAAATATACTGACTCCAAGCTGTATATTGTTACAAAATCATTTTATTTCAGATAAATGATGATCTTTGGATCTTTCTATTCATCAGAGAATTTTGAAAAAAATGTACTCAACTGAAATAAATATTGATAATAAGAATAAAAATGATTCTTGAACAGCAAATCAGCATATTAGAATGATTTCTGAAGGATTATGTGACACTGTTGACTGGAGTAATGATGCTGAAAATTGAGTTTTGATCACAGAATGAATTACGTTTTAAAATATATTCAAATAGAAAGCAGTTATTTTAAATAGTAAAAATATTTCACAATATTACTGCTTTTGCTGTGTTTTGGATCAAATAAATGCAGGCTTGGTGAGCAGAAATCTTGCGAATGTCCAAAAATGTTTCACTGGTAGTAGTTAAAAGAAGTCTATTATTCTTATCAAAGCAGCATTTATTTGATCAAAAATACTGAAAAAAATGTAATATTCTAAAATATTATTGCAATTTAAAATATCAGTTTTCTATTTTAATATACTTGAATATACTTAAAATGTAATTTATTCCTGTGATGCAAAGCTGAATTTTCAGCATCATTACTCCAGTCTTCAGTGTCACATGATCCTTCAGAAATCTTTCTAATATGCTGATTTATTATCAATTTTGGAAACAGATTAACTTAATAGTTTTTTGCAACATGTAATACTTTTTTCAGGATCCTTTGATGAATAAAAAGTTGAAAAGAACAGCATTTATTCAAAATAGAAACGTTTTGTAACAATACATACTAGCATTCAAATGTTTTAGGTCAGTACTTTTTTATTTTCTTTTTTGGAAAGAAATTAATACTTTTAATCAGTAAGGATGTGTTAAATTGATTTTTAAAAAGTCATAATAAAGACTTACGCTGTTAGAAAATATTTTGAATAAATGCTGTTCTTTACATTTAGATACTCCGCTGTGGAGCAAAAAGACCAACTTGGAGCAGACAAAAATATTACAAAAACCATCTTGACCACCTTAAGCTGCACTAACCTGTTTTTCAGCGGAAACCTTAACCAAGGTCCACAATGGCTTGTAGTCTAGATGGTCATCAACCCAAACCAGCTCAGCTCAGCTGGAAACCAGGTAGTCTTGTTCCAATGCACAGTCATCACCTTTATAGCACACATAAATGCTGAAATTCACAACAGCATGCAATCTTTCTTCAATAGAAGACAATTCATACTGACACTAACTTCCTTACACTGAAAAAACAATGGTGGTGAAACCATTTTCATTCACAAATTACACTAAAAATGTTGCTGCAATTAGTTGTAACAAAGTAGAATTTGTTGAGATAACTTAAATAGCCAACTAAAGTTGACTAAACGTCCAAAAAGTCAAACATAATCAGTTAATGCATTTTTTTTTTTAATCTATTTTTGAGTTTTCGTATTTTGAACCAATCAGGGAAATTTGGAATTTGGAAGTAGAAAGATTAAATTGTATTTTCTTACTCCAGTAATCATTTTATTAACTCCAAAAATCGTTCTGTACAGTGTACACACTAGTGTTTCTGACATCTAAAGTGAAATTAAACCTCGTTTTTGTTGAATATTTGTTTCTGGAACACCCTTGGTTAAAGTTAGAATATAAAAACCTCTTAAGGGTAATTGATACTATGCTTAAATATTCTTTCCACCCAGCATAACAGGCCCTTCGGGTAACATTTTGACTGTAAGAGTCATTGTCCCCATCAGTCCCTGGCATTCTGCTCATGGCTAGTTCTGCCCACTCCTCAGCAGTGGGAGGCACACAAGAGGAACTGTTTGTGCCGCTAACAAGGGGAGGTAAAAACACACGAGGGGTCTCATTGCAGCTGCCACAGGTCACCTTTCACGTTCACCTCCACTATTCAACTGCCAACCCGCTCCAGGTGGACTATTCAGTGCCTCTTTGCAAGCTGTGGCCTAATAAGAGCAAAACACGTTAGGATGGATTGAAACAGTCGCTCTTATGCTGTAAAACTTTGTGCGCTGCGCATTATATAAATGCAAATGATAAAATGTCAACAAATAACCCTAGACTGCGGTGACCAGCGAGAACATGGTGTAAAAGCTTATCGTTTCCTCAAAAGATAATGAGTTAAACCACCAAAACAATGGGGTTTGGTTTGCTAGCCAATTCCTCACCACAAAATTTGGACATTGTTTACTGGTTAGCATGGAAATGCTAAGTATGCTAAACAGCCATTCCTAAAAAAGTGCAAAAAACAAGTGCCCTAGAAAGTTTAGTCACCATTTGTTTAACATGATTTTTGCTATTTCTAAATTCTAATATCAACTAATAGATCAAATGACATCATCATTCTAGAAAGCATAGCCTATTTTAAACTGTTTTCCCCAAAAAGAAAGACAATAAATGCTAAAATTGTCCATTTTGGAGAGTACACTAGCACATGGATAACCTCAAAACTGCAAAGATTTTGACTCCAACAACATCGGCTCACTGGATTCCTAGGAAAATACTATATAAAGTGGTTATTTTTGCAGCAGCTGTCTCAATATAACATTATAGTAGTAATGGTGTACATTTAGACTTTGTTAGACATTAAAAGTTGTCTTTTTGATGATCGAATTGTCTAATGATGTATGATAAATATGCAGTTAAATCGCTAGCCTGATGACATTTGAATAAGAGAAAAGTCCATAAAGCATGATTACAGCACTGAGTGATTTTTTTCCCCCTTCAGTCAGTTAAAAAAGGACTGCAACAGTAAACGACTTTCTCAAGCAGATGGAAGTGGAGACTCTTTAAGGAGTAATTGTAGGTGTCCTAAAGACAGCTTTGAACATAATAGCCAATGCAGTTGTCCAGAAAATTGCATTGGGTGGACCAGGCATGTAGAACAAACAAACAAAATACTTAAAATAGAGGAAAAAGTGAGGGAATAGCCGTTGTGAAATGGCCATTGTGCCATTTCAGGATGACTATTTTATATAAAATGCCTTAGACAACTACAAACGGGGGATGGTGTTGGGAACAGCGTACTTGGAGAGTCATTTTAGAAAACGCATGAAACGGACGCTCAGCCCTATGCTGCCACCTAGTGCACTGTTACAGTAATGCTAGTGCATATTCCTGAACTCAAACCCTTGATACAGTGGTTCTCAGTTCCAGTCCTGAAGTATCAATGCTCTGCACATTTTTTATGTCTTCTGTATTTAACCTGAGTCAGATCACCAGTTAGTTAGGAGGGATATCCATGAACTGAAGAGACACAAATTTTGAGTTAATGTACTCACTTCTTGTCATCCAGAATGTTCATGTCTTTTTTTCTTCAGCCATAAAGAAATGATGTATTTTGAGGGAAACATTTCAGGATTTTTCTCCATATAATGGAATTCTATGGTGCCCCCGAGTTTGAACTTCCAAAATGCAGTTTAAATGCAGCTTCAAAGGCCTCTAAATGATCCCAGCTGAGGAAGAAGGGTCTCATCTAGCAAAACGATCAGTTATTTTCATTTTCATTAACATTTACAATTTATATACTTTTTGATCTCTACCCAGAGTACACACATAGCTAGACAAGACGAGCATTTGAGGTTGAAAAGTATATAAATTGTATTTTTTTTTTAGAAAATAACCAATCGATAAGACCCTTCTTTCTAGGCTGGGATCGTTTAGAGCCATTTAAAGCTGCATTTTGGAAGTTCGAACTCGGGGGCACCATAGAAGTCCATTATATGGAGAGAAATCCTGAAATATTTTCCTCAAAAAGCATAATTTCCTTACGACTGAAGAAAGTAAGACATCTTGGATGCCAAGGGGGTGAGTACATTATCTGTATATTTTTGTTCTGAAAGTGAACTACTCCTTTAAGAACACCTGCCTTGATAAGTTAATTTATTCTATGTAGAAAATATAATCATATAATAACAATTTATGGATGCAAGGCCGTAGAATTTAGTAGGGACGCTAGGGACATGCCCCTACCAATGTCCAGCAACTACTAAATCGTCCCTGGGAAATATTTTGATCAAACAGTTGTAATTTCGGCTGCATCTGAACTAGGTCATTGATATTACATGAGAAGTTAAGAAATACTCTAGAAAACTACATTTAATACATGGGCGGAGGAAGAACATAAGGTAGCCGATGTGTTTAAAACATACAGTACGTGCACAGTTAAGTTTTAAGAATTTTTAAGTTTGCCCTCTTTAACTTTGTAGTTTTGCTGTTTTGTGTTCATCTGCAACTCCCATTTGCTCTTTCTACATTAAATATCACACTATATAGACTAATACAATCAGATAATTTTTAACAATAATTTCTCGAATATTTATTACAGTATATACTGATAAATTAAACATTTACTTGAATGGTATAAGATGACTGGATGTTTTAAACTGATTTCCTTTTGAACTGTCACCAACTGAACTGAACTCGGATTGATTCAAATCATGACTTCGATCATTCAGTTCAAGCGATTTGCTAGTAAAAATGAGATCAAAAGAGCCATTCATTTGCGAAGTTTGCTTGTAATCATTTTAAAAAGCACGTGTGGGAAAGAAACATTTCGAAACTCTGAACCAATTGCGTCGCGTAATGATTCACTGTTTCGACACGCTCCAATCGAATCGCGAATCAACTTAGGAATGACGGTTCGTGAATCATTAGATCGGGGCTACGAATCATTTGATTTAGATTCGAACTTCGGAGGGGGTTCATGAATCTTTTTGATTCTGATCGGAACTTCAGAGAGTGGATTGTGAATCATTTGATTCAGATGGGGACTTCAGAGCTGGTTCATTAATCAAAGGTTCAGTAATTTCATTCAGATCTGAGCGAGTTCGCGAATCATATGCAAATTGAATGATTTTCCATTTGCACTTCAAAGTCGCGATCTGAAACGATGGTTCACAAATCATTAGCTATTTAGATTGGGACTACAAATCGCAGATCATTGAATCAAATGGGGACTTCAAATCCTTTGATTCAGGTCAGGCTCGGAGCGCGTATCTCAAATCATTTGATTTAGATTCAAACTTCTGAGCGGAATTGTTTCATTTGATTCAGAACAGATCTTTGGAGCGGTTTCACAAATCATTGATTCAGATCTGAAGTTTAGAGCTGG
Organism: Garra rufa; assembly: GCF_049309525.1. Classification (NCBI taxonomy): domain Eukaryota; kingdom Metazoa; phylum Chordata; class Actinopteri; order Cypriniformes; family Cyprinidae; genus Garra; species Garra rufa. The sequence continues at coordinate 7,341,718 of NC_133380.1, read as the reverse complement.
TTCATGAATCATTTGATTCTGATCAGATCTTTGGAGCCCAAGTCCTGATCTGAAATGATGGTTTGCAAATCATTATTCCGATAAGGACTACTAAGCGCGGATAGCGAATCATTTGGTTTAGATCCAAACTTCGGAGTGGGTTTGCAAATCTTTTGATTCTGATCTGAACTTTGGAGGGTGGATTGCAAATCATTCAATTCGAATGGGGACTTCCGTGTGGGTTTTCGAATAATTTGATTCAGATCAGGACCTCATAGTGTGTATGACGAAATCAGAGCGGTTTCATGAATAATTTGATTGCGATGGGATCTTCGGAGCTGGTTCGCGAATCATTTCGCAAATTAAATGATTCGCAATCCACGCTCTGAAATCCCGATCTGAAATGATGGTTTGCGACTATGAAGCGTGGATTGCGAGTCATTTGATTTAGATCTGAACTTCGGAGCGGTTTCACAAATCTTTTGATGCTTATTGGAACTTCGGTGCGGGGATTGCAAATTATTTGATATAGATCGAGACTTCGGACCGGGTTCGTGAATCTTTTGCAGTACAGTTATAAAAACAAATCTGGTTTAGAGCAAAATAAAAATTTACAGGAAACACAAGTTAATTTATGTTTTCCTATATTCTCTTTCAAGTATTCAAACCAACAGTACTAAATTGTCTCTAGAAATAATTTTAACAATTAAATGTCTATCTGCCCTTATGTCAATGCCAAAATCACACCAGTGCCCTTAGATGAGTAAGCCAGCATTTTTTTTTTTTTTTTTTTGAAAATAAAAACTGCTTAGTGGTTTATGCTGTTCTATTTGTGCTTTGGACATGAATGATATCAAATTGCCTGGTTAGTTTTTAGTTTTCTGACAAGTGAAATTGGTGGGAGGGTAAAAAAATCAAAAGAATTACATTTAATCAGATTAAAGAGCCATATAATCAATCTTTTGAAAATCATGGCTACATCCCATGACACCTCAGCATCATGTCTACAAGTTTTGCACTACTCAAAAATGTACTGCACGGTTATAATTTAAAAACATGTTGATTTTATTCAATTGTTGTGGGAATGCAAAGTGGCAAATGTAATCTCTGAAAACTGCCATAGTCTTTTAAGGAGTATGAAATGTTACTACTGTTTTTCGGTTCCTGAGACAAGAATAGATTTAACTACAATTCAGGCAAAACAGAAAATACAACAGTCAACTTGATTGTCAAGTCTGCACTCCTGGGATACGGCTTTGAATTCATGAGTCTATAAAAAAAAATTACAAAAATACAAATCCGTCAGCACTCCAAAACTAATGAAAAAAAAACAAAGAATAAAGCACAGAAGCTCTTCTGCATGAGGCTCATAACTCTTCCTTGTGTTTTTCAGCTGTAGAGTCCTGTTTAGGTTCTGTGCTCTTTGGCTTTGTTTTCTTGTCATCTGCAGTATTTTTAACAGTCGCTTTGCCTGTTTTCTTCTTTTCGTCTGACGTTACAGGTTTTGTCTTGTTAGCTGGTTTTGATTTCTTTTTCTCTGTTGTTGTGGTTTTTGTTTTGTCTGACTCTTTGCTCTTTGTTTTGTCTGCTTTAGCTTTTGTTTGGGTTTGTGTTTTTGCTGGCTTTTTGGATGCTTTGGCCTTCGGTTTTTCGCTTTTCTTCACCACTTTGCTGTCCGTTTTGTTATCTTCGGTAGCTTTGGTAGGTTGTTCTGCAGATGTGCTTGTCTTTACTGTGTCTTTTTCGGTTGTTTTAGCAGAAACTGTAACTTCAGGCTCAGAGGGTTTCGCTTCACTGTCCATTCCTGTTTTCTGGACGTCAGCTTCAAGCGGGCCGGAAAGCTTTTTAAGAAGTTCTTCAGCCTGTAAACGCTCCTGTGGACAACAAAATGCAACAAGTTTAGACAAAGAGGGAACTTGTAACAATTACAACTTAAAAAAGCAAAAAGCAGACCAGTGTTATTTTATTATTGTTTATATACTATTATAGTACTTTTTTAATATTTGGAATTAGCTTTTATTCTTAAATTTTAGGTTCAAGTTTTAGTGTTTTTTTATGTGTTTTTGTCCTTTTTATTACTTTTATTGTTTCTATTTAGCTTTATTATTCAAATAAGTCATTTTCAACTTATTTTATTTAGTTGCAAAAGCCAGATTTTTTAAATTTAATATTTACATTTAATTAAAATTTTTTTTTCTAGTTTTCATTTAAATTAGTTTTAAGTTTCAGTAATTTATGTGCTTTTGTCATTTTTTATAGTTTTATTGATTTATCTTCTATTTATTGTTCATTTAGTTTTTGTCATTTTTGTACTTAAACTTATTTTATTTCAGTTAGCTGTAATACTTATCTTCAATTTTATTTTAGTTTTATTTTCAGTTTTCATTAAAATTTTTGGTTTAGGTTTCAGTAATTTTGTTATGTTTTTATTTGTTTTATTGTTTCTATTTAGCTTTATTTTATTATTCATTTAGTTTTAGTAACTTTTGTACTTAAACTTATTTTGTTTTAGTGAGTTGCAAAGGCCACATTTCTAATGTTCATTAAAGTTTTTACGTTTTAAGTTTAATTTAATAATTATATTTAAATGTAATTTCCAGTTTTTATTTAAATATTAGTTTTAGGTTTTAGTAATTTTAGCAAAGGCCACATTTCAAATTTTATTTTAGCTTTATTTTCAGTTTTCATTTAAATTAGTTTCAAGTTTTAGTAATTTATGTGCTTTTTATGTGAATTTATGTGATTTTATAGTTTTATTAATTCTATTTAGCTTTAATTTATTATTCATTTAGTTTTAGTAACTTTTGTACTTCAAATTATTTTACTTCAGTTAGTTGCAAAGGCCACATTTCATTTTCATTTCAAGTTTTTTAATTTAAGGTTTTTAATTTAATTATTATATTTAAATGTATTTGTTAAATTTTCAGTTTTTATTTAAATCTTAGTTTTAGGTTTTAGTAATTTTCAACTTATTTTATTTCAGTTAGTTGCAAAGGCCACATTTATATTTATATTTACATTTACATTTAATTGAATTTTGTTATATTTTCAGTTTTCATTTAAATTTTAGTTTTAGGTTTAAGTAATTTATGTGCTTTTGCCATTTTTAATAGTTTTATTGATTATATTTATCTTCAATTTATTGTTCATTTAGTTTTAGTGACTTTTGTATTTCAACTTTTTTATTTCAATTAGTTGCAAAGGCCACATTTCAAATTTTTATTAAAGTTGTTAAGTTTAAGGTTTTTTATTTAATAATTAAAATTCATTTTAGTTATATTTTCATTTTAGTGTTAGTTTTAGTAATTTTGTTATGTGCCTTTGCCATTTTTATACATTTTATTTCTATTTAGTTTTAGCAACTTTTGTACTTCAGCTTATTTTATTTTAGTTAGTTCAGGGTTCTTACACCTTTTCCAAAGTAAAATTCAAGCACTTTTCAAGCACTTTCAAGGTGCATTTTCAAGATTTTCCAGCACTGTGGTAAATTACATATTCACATACATGAGTTCTTAATTTTAAATCAGATGTTATTGTGCTATTAAAAAACAACTGTCTAGATTGCATATAACATTGCCCCATATAAATAGTCAACATTCAGTATACAAATTATATAATTAATATAATTTACAGAGTATCTGTAGTATTTTAAAAATAAAATTTAAAGGCTTTTTAAGACCTGCACAAATAAAAGTAATACTGTATGAGTGGAGTAGGGCAATGTCTATGGTAACACATTAATGACTGGTATAAAATGACTGTAAAAAAATATGATAAACTAAAATTCTAAAACTTGAAAACTTTCTAAAACTTGAAGGATTTTCACAAATACATTTCACATTCCAGCCTAAAAGTACTAAAAGGTAGTCAAAAAGACACTATAAAATTAATAATAAAATTGAACTGGCCCAAATGAAAAAAGACAATTTTTTAAACATTGAAAATATTTTTGATTGACATTTAGACTCCTACCTGATTTCCTATTCACAAATATCAAGGTATTTTTTTCACTATTTACAGTGTATCTGCAGAATTTTTAAATATCAATTTAAGGCATATCTTTTTAAGAGCTGCACAAGTAAAATGAACACCGTAGTGGGGTTGAACAATGTACAGTAACATTTAGCCATAAAATGACATGATTTATAATTCAGATTTTCACAAAAACAAAACATCTTATACAATGGCATTTCAGCCTTTATACCTTTAAAATGGATATATCAAGTATAATTTATTTAAAACATAAATATTACTGTCTTAATTGTTTATATTTTTAGAAAGCACATAACTTTTACATTTACAACTCTTATGTGTTTGCTGCATAAAAACATGGGCCAATATTTGTAATAATCTTGCTAAACAGCTGAATATTCGCATATTCATTCCCTGTCACGAGGGGGCGCTTTAGGAGTGCTAAAATATTACGGTTTCCTAGTAATGGCTGTACACAAATCAGCATTAACGCAGTTTTATCAGACATGAAATGAAAATGCCAACGACACGTTTCTGAGGACAGTCGGTGTTTCAGATACATTCATATAAAGACATCCGTGCCGCGTTTTGACTTTGAAACCTGCAGCATGCATATTTATTCAATATGACATCATTGCCTTTTGAAGTTTTATCCAGCCCTATCGCGATTCTCGTATATCCGTCCCTAACTCTTAAACTTATAATTAAGCCTTTTCTTATACTATTTAATTCATTTAAAACTTTGTATGGCCTTAACTTTGATACGGCTAAATTGATGAGTTGGACCAGCACGAGCCCTCTAACGTTACTTTAAAATATAGTCCGGTGAAACATTTTAGTAGCCCGACTGGAAAACACAATAGCCCCGGGACATCGGGCTGGCAATTTTGCGATCCCGAAATTCTCGTTTTAAACATAATTCTTATTTGTCGTTTTCAAGCCATCGAGGACTGATGCAACAACCTCCTGATAACTGGCATGTTTTATCTACCGCTCTGTTCCATCAGAGGAAGCGCAGCAAGAAAGACCGGCAGATCACACTACAGCCTCACGTGCACACTCGAGCGGACCTGTTTTTTTCTTTTCTTTCTTTTACATATTATAAGCATAACAAAAAATAACTATTTAGTATGAAAGCGAATTAATATGAAACCGATGCAACTGCATATTCAAGCACTTTCAAGCACTTCATTCAAAATCCAAGCATTTTTCAAACCTTGAAAACACTACATTAAAATTCAAGCATTTTCAAGGAATTCAAGCACCCGTACGAACCCTGTTAGTTGCAAAGGCCACATTTCATTTTCATTTACGTTTAAGTTTAAGTTATTTTGTTGTGCTTTTGTCATTTTTATTAGTTTTATTGTTTCTATGGAGCTTTAATTTATTATTCATTTAGTTTTAGTAATTTTTTGTACTTCAATTTTTTTCAGTTAGTTGCAAAGACTACATTTCTAATTTTAATAAGTTCCATCATTTAATCATTTTCATAGTTTTTAATGTTTGTTTAATAATGTATTATTCATTTAGTTGCAAAGGCCACACTTCTAATTTTAAAGTTTGTTTTATTCAATATTTATTTATAATTTTATGTAAGCTTTATTTCAATTAAATTAAAAAAAATAAGGTTATAGTTAATAAAATCACTGCAACCCAATGAAAGTTACAGTAATTCCTGTTTTTAATTGCTTTATTTTAGCATTTACAAAACTGCACTGAAATCACACTTGCCTTCTCATTGTGATGAGGATCCAGAGTAAAGCGAAGCACTACAGCACACCTCTGGCCTTTGGTTACTGCGGTCACTCCATGAAGATTCTCCTGTCCAGCTCTGAATCCCACAACTCTACCACACCGAGGCTTCACCACAGCCTGAAGAGACGGTAGAGTGAAATAATATATCCGTCATAGAAAATTCATAGCACAGCAACACAGTAACATTTATTGGAACATGCTGTGACATTGACATTGACCAAGTTTATTACTCCTCTACACAGCTTGCTAGTTTGAATAAAAATAACGTAAAACGCTTAGAAATCTTACGGAGACAGTTTTAGCATCCGACTTCGTAAAGATAAAATCTCCTCCTTCAAAGTCATCATTGAGGTACAAAATGGCACTATGAAGCAAATCAGAATATATTAGTGAAAACACTATAAACTAAATAATTATGATGCTTCAGTGGTTTCTCAAGTGGCAAACCTGTAGCCTTGATCGCTGTATGCTGATGGATCTTTGATACAGTTGTGAAGCTCTGAGATGAGCAGACAGTCTCCACGCTCCTCCTGTTTCTCTGGATTGAAAGAGAGACCAACACATGCTTGCTTAAGAACTAAATAGGTCTAAGATGCAAAAATAATGTGAATTTTTCTTTAAAAAAGTCCGTTTACCGATGGCGGATCGGCAGACCAGGTTTGCGCTGGAGAAATACAGAGGCGATTCCAGGCCAAAGTTGGATTCCAGAACCTTACGAATCTTCTCACTGAGGTCAGAAAGCAAACGTGCGCTCTTCAAGGGAACCAGATCTTCCTGAACAAGGTATGAAAGAAATAAAACATTTAACTGATGAATTAAATTAAAATATAACTGTAAGAAAGTTACCCAGAGAGGAGTATTGAAGAAGGTTTTTATTAATCAGATTTAAGTATAATCAATGTAACTATAATCATTTATCAGATCAAGTATAATCAATGTAACTATAGCCATTTATGCATCAAGCTACTATTATAATCATGTATGTATTGCCTGTGTATAAGGAGGCCTCGGTCTTATCACAAGGCCTATATCACAAGGTCTTCTGGAAATGAACAGACATACATTGTATGACTGCATCACAAGGTTGTGACCCTCGGGACATATATGTATGAAATGTATAGAACACGCCTAGCAGAAAACTGTATAAAAGAGCCAACTGAAAGTGACCTGACAGATTCTCCTGCAGGGTCTCTCGGCTTTGTTACTTTGTAATAAAGTCTTATCTTCTGGCTTCAAAACCCCAAGACTTGTGTGATCTTTGAAAGCGGCAAAGGAAAAACCACCACAGTATTTACTGATAATTTACTCACCCCAAGGTCATCCAAGATGTTCATGTCTTTCTTTCTAAAGTCGAAGAGAAATTAAGGTTTTTGAGGTAAACATTCAAGGATTTTTCTCCATATAGTGGACTTCAATAGTGGCCAACGGGCTGAAGGTCCAAATTGCAGTTTCAATACACTTTCAAGTGGCTCTACACGATCCCAGCCAAGAAATAAGGGTCTTGTCTAGTGAAACGATTGGTCATTTTCTAAAAAAAAATAAAAATGTATATACTTTTTAACCACAACTGCTTGTCTTGCACTAGCTTGACTTCACACAATACGTAGTTATGCTGCAAAGGTCACGAGTGATGTAGGCTGAAGCACCTACCCAGTGTTTACAAAGCGAACGTGCAAAGAAAGTCAAAAACCCTTTACAAAAAAAGGCAAAACAATGATGGACGATTTTGAAGTTGGTAGAGAACAATGAGATTTTTGCCCTGGACGTGCGTGACCTTTCCAACGTGATTGCGTAATGCGTGAAGCTAGTGCAAGATGAGCATTTGTGGTTCAAAAGTGTTTTTTTTTTTTTTTTTAGAAAATGACATTTGTTTCACTAGATAAGACCCTTATTTCTCGGCTGGGATCTGGTAGATCCCTTAAAAAGGATCTGCAGTTTGGACCTTTAAACCATTGGCCACCATTGAAGTCCACTATATGGAGAACAATCCTGAAATGTATTCCTCAAAAACCTTTCTTTTTGACTGAAGAAAGAAAGACATGAACATCTCGGATGACATGGGGGTGAGTACATTATCAGGAAATGATGATTCTGGAAGTGAACTACTCCTTTAAACCCCTTTAGTAAAGTAGGTCTCACCTGCAGGGCTTTGAGAACCTTGATATCCTGAAACATCTCACTCGCTGAATGAGGGGAGGGTGCTGCTTTAAAACCATCTTGAATAGCTGCTGCCTATGAGATTTAATTTAAGTAATAAAAAACAGAAATATTTTGGTGACTGCAGAAAATACAAAAATACCTTTTTGTTTACTCTCAAAAGAAATGTGGATACATACACTAGAGAGGCTATGAAGTTCCTGACATTGATCAGATGTGATTACGCCATCCAGGACGACCCGCTGTGAACCGTTTAGGGCCGTGGATGTCAGGGATACTGTAATGTCGTCAAACGGGAGTTTGTTGGCAGTTTCTGGAGTAGCGGATGGATTGTTATCTGAAAAGCACAAGTTTCAGGACCAGTCATGTAACTTATTTATCACAACACATGTGTTGAAGTTTATTTTAAAGGGTTACTTCACCCAAAAATTACATTAAATGTCATTAAAGGAATAGTTCACTTCACAAAAATGTACAGATAATGTACTCACCCCCTTGTCATCCAAAATGTTCATGTCTTTCTTTCTTTTAGTCATAAAGAAAGTGTTTTTTTAAAGGAAAACATTTCAGGATTTCTCTCCATATAGAACTTCCAAGAGTTTGAACTTCCAAAATGCAGATTAAATGCAGCTTGGAGGAAGAAGGGTCTTATCTAGCGAAACGATCTGTTATATTTTAAAACAAAAATGTACAATTTATATACTTTTTAGCCTCAAATGCTCATCTTTTCTAGCTCTATGTGAATTCCGGTTCAAGACAGTTAGGGTATGTCAAAAAAACTTTTTTTTTTTTTTTTTGAAAATAACCAATCAATTAGCTACATAAGACACTTCCTTCTTGGCTGGGATCGTTTAGAGCCCTTTGAATCTGCATTTAAACTACATTTTGGAAGTTCAAACTCGCAGGCACCATAGAAGTCCATTATATGAAGAGAAATCCTAATATAATGACTGAAGAAAGAAAGACATGAACATCTTGGATGACGGGAGTGAGTACATTATCTGTAAGTTATTGTTCTTGTTACTCAACAACATGTTGTTTCAAAGCCGTAAGACCTTCGCTCATCTATGTAACACAAATTAAGATATTTTTGACGAAATCCGAGAGCTTTCTGAGTCTGCATAAACAGCAATGCAACCATGTTCAAGGCCCAGAAAGATAGTAAGGACATCATTAAAACAGTCCTTGTCACATTATTGGTTCAATCCTAACGTTATGAAGCTACGAGAATATTTTCCGCGTGCAATGAAAACAAAAAGAACTACTTTATTCAACAATTTCTTCTCTTCCGCATCAGTCTTCAATGTTTTGAAGATGAACAAAGGTGTTACGGGTTTTGAACAACATGAGAAGTGAGTAACTAATGACAGAATTTTCATTTTTGGGTGATCTATCACTTTAAGTCTTACCGTCTTTCACAAACTTGGCCAGGTCGGATGATTCTTTACTCTTCTCTTCCACAAGCGTCTCGATCTCTTTCATCAGGTTACTGATCTCCTCCGTAATCCTCGCAGCTGTTTCTTTATCCGCTCTGCGTGCACAAGAAACCAACATCAGGTCAGTTTGAACTTTCATGTTAATATATAAAATGCAACAACAAAGGTATACTTACTTTTGCTTGTCTCTTAGTTTCTTGGGCATGATTTCCTCAGGGGTCCATGTGTCCTGGGACACAATGAAGATTCTATTATAACTATATAATTAAAAATAAATATGTGACCCTGGACCACAAAACCAGTCATAAGGTTAAATTTGACAAAACTGAGATGTGTGCATCACATGAAAGCTCAATAAATAAGATTTCTATTGATGTATGGTTTGTTAGGATAGGACAATATTTGGCCGAGATACATCTATTTGAAAATGAGGAATGTGAGGGTGCAAAAAAATCAAAATACTGAGAAAATCGCCTTTAAAGTTGTCCAAATTAGGTTCTTAACAATGCATATTACTAATCAAAAATTACATTTTGATATATTTACAGTAGGAATTTTACAAAAATCTTTATGGAACATGATCTTAATTTGCTACTGATTTTTGGCATAAAAAAAAATCTATAATTTTGACCCATGCAATGTGTTTTTGGCTATTGCTACAAATATACCCCAGCGACTTAAGACTGGTTTTGTGGTCCAGGGTCACATATGGGAATCATAGTACTGAGAGAACATGGTAATACACTTACCGGATCAACAAAAGTTTTACCAAACATCTCATAGCCAAAGTAAAGAAGCTCTTTTTCCAGCAAAGACCTCTTAATGTGCTGCTTAACAACCTGCAACAAAAAAAAAAAACCCAAAAAAACATGATTTTATGGTTTAAAAGCATTATGTTGCATCATGTATTTCCATTGCAAATAAGTTTTTTTATTAACTGATATTACAAATGTATGTGCTGTAGATGACAGCATGCTTGTGCATCAGTGGCACGTGCAAACAGCACCTCTCTGGCTGTAATGTTGACTGCTTTGTCGTCTCCCAGCACAGCAGTGTAATACATCAAGTTCTGAGCCATGACTTCATCTTCAGGGTGGAAGAGCAGGTATGTTTTAGCACACTCAATGGCCTGCTCATATTTCTCACCTGGGAGAGAAACAGATCAAAGCTTTAAAAATTAATTCAGACATAAATAATATATGATGGTTTTAAAACATTCTGCAGTGCTCAAAAATGTAACTTTATTAGCAACAGCCCACTGTGCAAACTTTGATGTACTTACACTACCAGTCAAACATGTTTGTCTTACCTGCTCACCAGGCTTGCATTTATTTGATCCAAAGTACTGAAAAAACAGTACAATTTTAAAATATATTTTTTTAGTATTTAATACAACTGTTTTCTAATTGAATATATTTGAAAATGTAATTTATTCCTGTGATTTTATTACTCCAGTTGGATGATCCTTCAGAAATCATTCTAATATTCTGATTTGCTGCTCAAAAAACATTTATTATTATGTTGAAAACAGCGGAGTAGAATTTTTCAGGTTATTTGACGATTCGAAAGTTCAGAAGAACAGCGTTTATCTGAAATAGAAATCTTTTGTTACATTATAAATGTCTTTAACATCACTTTTGAACAATGTAAAGCATCCCTGCTAAATAAAGTGTTCATTTCTATATTTTTTTTCCCCAAAAAAAGCTTTTGAATGGTATAGTTTATAATGTTAGAAAAGCTTTTTATTACAATAAATGCTGAACTTTTGATTGTTCCATTCATACAGAATCCTGAAAATGCTGTTTTAAATATTGATTTAATAATAATAATAATAAATGTTTTTTTATTAAAGAGTATATTACAATGATTTCTGAAGGATCATGTGACACTATAGACTGGAGTAGTGATGCTGGAGTAATACATTTAGATTTGATCACAAGAATAAATTACATTTTAATATGTATTCAAATAGAAAACAGCTATTTTAAAAAGTAAAAATACTTCACTATTTTTCTGTTTTTGCTGTACTTTGGATCAAATAAATGCAGGCTTGTTTAGCAGAAGAGACTTCATTAAAACCTTTTGACTGGTAAGTGTATATTTTGTATTTTTCAGTGTTATTAATAGTATTTTTCAATGTTGTCAAATGCAAAGGCAAGATTTTTATTGTTTTTCTAATGAAATGTATTAAAATCTATGCTTTTTTTCATCTAATCTTTTATTTTATTGCAAATTTATTTCAATTACTGAGACCAGGGTTGTTATATTTACTAAAGTAAAACCATAAAATTCATTATTTGAAATAAAATGTTAACTGAAATAATAGAAAAACACTTTAGCTTGTTTTGTTTATGCTTTTCTATCTAATATTTTATTTTATTGCAGATTTTTTTCAATTACTGAACCCAGGGTTATTGTTAACTAAAACTAAAACCATAGAAAATGTTATTTGAAATAAAATAAACCAACTGAAATAATATTTTAAAAAATTTAACGTGTTTATGCTTTTTAGTACTTTAATTTGATGTCTTAAAATTAAACTAAAACTGAAAAAAAAAAAACTATAAAAAAAGCAATAAAAGCAAAAAAAAAAGCAATAAAACAATATTGGTTTTGGTTTTAGTTTTAGTTAACAAACTGAAATCTGGTACTGAATATGATACTGCTGATGAAGAGTGTATCGTACTGTTATAGTATGAAAACTGAAGGTAGTTAAAGTGCGATGGGAGGAAATCTTCAAACGGTGTCTCTCTTCCAGCGGTGGATGCCAGATCCACAGCGCAGTTCTGTTTGCAGTTCAGAGTGTGAAGGTAATGATCTGTGATCAAAGCAAAAACACAAAAATCCATATTTATGAAACATTTAGTGTAACAGAAATACATACAAGAAATCAATTGAGACATCAAACACCATAAGAATTTTAAAAGACTACTAGAAACTAAATGAAAGAGAATCAAAAGAGCATCAGAAAAGCATCAAAATACCACGTGCCTGTCATAGATTGAAAGAGATCAGCGTTGTACTCCATGTAGTTTTCATAATTAAACGCTCCCTCACAAAGAACTCTGCATTCTTCATAAGCGGTGAAATATTCTTCCACAGCCTCCTCAAAATGCTCGATGGCTGGGGCAAAAACTTCTGCACTGTAATGAATCTTGCCCTCTAAAAATGCAGCCTGAAAATAAGCGATTACAGATACAGTCATTTCTATTCCAGCTTTATAATTATTTTATAAGACAGTAAGGTTGAATGGATCAAATCCATCTAGCTAGATATATTCAGATGAATAAATATTGCTCATACCATGTGCGGTCTCTCCTCCAGGTCCTTGAAATCAGTCTCTTGCACCCCAGCCATCATCCTGTAGTACTCTAAATTCTGTTTCATCTCTGCGTGGTCGGGGTTTGCCATGAAAAATGTATTTGCTGCTGCCACTGCCTTGTCAAGCTTGTTTATCTGCAAGTACAAAGAAAACAAAAAAATATTCAGATGTTGGTTCGAAAACACTCATGCTTTTCAAGTTATAGGCCTACTTTAGAGACAAAATTGTTCTTAGAATATAGCTAAACTTAAATAAATACAATAATTAAAAGTTTTTAGTATTATTATTATTTATTTATTTATTATTAAGCAGCAAATCAGCATTAAAATGATTTCTGAATGATCATGTGACTGAAGACTGGAGTAATGATGCTGAAAATTCAGCGTTGCATCACAGAAATAAATGATATTTTAAAATATATTCAAATAGAAAATTAATATTACATGTTATTTTTGATTAAATAAATGCTTTGGTGAGCATAAAAGACGTCTTTGAAAAACATAAAAAGATAATTTTATATACACTACCAGTCCAAAGGTTTTGAACAGTAACATTTTTTATGTTTTTTTTTAAAGTATAATAATAAAAATGTTTCTTGAACAACAAATCAACATTTTAGAATGATTTCTGAAGGATCATGTGACTGAAGACTGGAATAATGATGCTGAAAATTAAGCTTTGATCACAGACATAAAATATATATTTAAATTGTACTGTTTTACTGTATTTTTGATCAAATAGAATGCCTTGGTGGGGATAAAATACTTTATTCAAAAACATAAAAAAAGTTTTTTATATAAGGATTTTATTATATAATATATAATGGTACTGGCATTAAAATAGTGCTATTGTCATTTTTAAAGCAAAAACGATGCTTTTTCCTTAGGCCTAGTGGTCCGAGGCTCATGCACACGACTGTATATGTCGTTTAAACTATCATATTACAAAGCTGTGGTATTTTAGAGCCCCTTATAGCACTTCTGGTAGCATCTAAAAGTCCGCAAGGCTCCACCTAAAGACGTGGCACAGTGATGTGAGTTTGAGGGGGTTGGGGAAACGTGGAAGAGCTGCTCAAACAGTTAACCACTCAAAGACATCTGTATAAATGTGTACAAAACTAATCGAGTGTATCTGATGCTCTTTTATGCATTGATAGAATGCATTTGATTACTCGCTGTTCTTTGTTTACAAAAAGTTTCTAATGAGATGCACTGATTTTGTCCTAATCCCCAGTCCTACTTTAAATGCGTTTGCGTTTAGGCTATATAAAACGTTTTTTAATGCATTTTTCTGTCTATCCTTTACCTTAAAGTAAGCCACTTGCAGGTAATTGTATGGCGTCCTCTTCTTGAACTCCAGGTCTACCGTTTCACTAACTTTATGAACTGTCGGTGGTCCCAGTTTATCGCTCTCGCATGCATTCACACAATCGGCCCGTTTGAGAATCCTCTGGAAAAACGCTAAATCCTCCACGGCCCCGGTTCCTGGGATCGGGATACCCACATCTGGTAAAGGCTCTTCGAAAGCGGTGTGATTCGCGCAGGATAAGCGGCAGTGCGTCTGGATTTTACGCAGCGCTGCTTTATTCCGCAAAGCTCTTTCCATGTTCAGGATAACAGCCAGCCAGTCCTGCTTATAATACGCCTCCACCGCGTTATCGAAAAGCAGGTCGTATGGCTCGAATAATCCATTGCTTTGATTATCACACAAGGCGAAATGGATAGTGGAGAGGATTGGGATCAGGCACAGTGCGGTCCACATCTTGGAGACGGTAGGCCTGTGAGGTAGAACTCGGTTTTGGAGGATCTCCGAAGGTCTTCAGAGAGGGTGGAGCTCCAGGACTCTGTTAAAGCCTGCCCTGTGTAAGAAGAGCTGAGAAATTTAGAGCAACTGTGTGAATTTGGAGTTAGTCAAAGATTTCAAAGATTTGAGTGACGCATTTTGAACTAACACTATAAACTGCGAGAACTAAGTTGGCATACTTGAAAACAGTTATGCGTTTTTTGTTTTGTTTTTTTGGTGATAATTGGGTCCAGTAATTGTAATGTAAGTGATTTGTATTTTTTTACATTTCAGCTGGTTAACACTTTGGTGTAACTTTTATTTAAAGGGATAGTTCACCCAAAAATGAAAATGTTATGTTTGCCTGCAGCATCTCCCCTTAAGAAGCATAATTCAACACGTCAGCACTCTGTATACAGTCTCACATTAATAGTTTATATAAAATGCAGGATTTTTGATAGTGATCTGGTAAGCTTAATTTAATGTAATAATCTTTGTTTTAGTATGTTTTAGTGCTGGGCAGTGATTAATTGTATTCAGAATAAAAGTTGTGTACATAATTTATGTATGTATACATAAAAAACACATGCATATATATTTATGAAAACGTTTATATGTGGAAAAAAAGGTAAATACAGTGTGGGAAAAATGTAACTAGACAATATTTAATGTTTATAGAACTTGCAGTATCACTGCAGTCACGATGAAAACATCTCTAAATAAATAATAGTAAATAGGATTTGATATTGGCTGTGTCAATATGCGCAATTAGTTTCAATAAATTTGTATTAGAAAGTAGACTTTATTACCAATTTTTAATGCTCAGATACTTTTTACCCACCCTGTATGATATAAATTATTTGAATATAAATATGCATGTAAGTAATTATTTTATTATGCTGTATTTGTGTATGTGTCTTTATATAACCATAATAAATATACACAACACATACATGTGTTTTATATAAACAAAAACTAATATTTCAGATTTGATTAATCGATGCCCAGCAATGTTCGGTTTTACTAACTAAATAAATGTATTTAACTTAAAACTCTTAAAAATGGTACTTTTTTGTTTTATAAAGTTGTTTAAAGTTTCCGTTAAAGTTCGGTTATAGCCTACTAAATATGGCAATTTCTTAACAATGTATTGTTTTTTTCTCAGCGTTATGAACAAAAACTTACAAGCTAAGGCTGAAATTGTTTATATGTTTGATTTTTTTTGTTTTAAAAAGGAAACAAAAACAGAAACATCTTAATCACATCAGATAATATAAGAAAAACGTACAAAACCATTGATAAACTTGTATAGACTTGCATTTTTTTGTTTCGTAATTTTAAATTTACAACTTTCATAACCACAAGACAAGTCACGTTACAAAATGATCTGTAATCTACATAACAACACATAATAATTAACCCGAAAGGCTGCCGCTTAACATGCATGGCCACTTTGTATTGAAATCATCGATAGAATGACTATAAATATGCATTGTGTTATTCACAAGTGTTATCCTAGAAACACGTGTTATCGTTTAACCCCTCATTAAATATATGTAGAAATTATTAGATGAGTAAAAGTTAAATGTTTTACACAGGCAACTATCACGGCTACTACTCGAGGGAGGAAACAAAGCAGGACCCCAGAAACGCCTCCTTCATGTTGTCAGACTCCGGCGAGAAGTCTCGTGTAAATTTGCTGAGCTCTACAGTATATTTAATTACAGAATGGATAAAACTGTCAGTTTACCACAACAACCCAGTAAGACCACCACGGGTAAGACAAATTCTTTCAGTGGCAAACTTAGGAATTATATAAGCAAGTCATTTTATAGTTTTTGTTGTTGTTTCAGGTTGTTGTCTGTTTTATCACCTAGTGAAATATTGAATCGGTCGAATGAATCATTCCATCGCACCAAAGTTGTTTATAACCACTAATATTCAAAACTTTACTTTTTTATTATTTTAATATCCTTAATATTTGCTCTGCAACTTTACTTTCTCTCTCAAGAGCTTATCAAACCTGTTACATAACAACCCTTATAGAATAGTAGCCGTAGGTTCTTGATGAATTCCTGTGGGAGCTCAGATTTAGAATGAACCCCGAATATCCTAAACGCAAACCTTTTATACAGCTACAGTTTGCTTCCCTTAATGTAAATTAAAAAGAGCTCCTGTAACAGCTGTGGTCTTTATGTTAATGAAGTTCAGACACCCATTGTCCCTCACCCATTCCTATTTTACCATTTGCTCAGGATGTGATCGTCCCAAGTGATCTAGAAACAACATAACCACTGACTTTGTTCTTCTCTATTATAATTAAGCCATTTTGGAAAACATTTAACATGTATTTCAAAGTCTATATAGGGGCAATACAGTGTGTGCGTAATTATTAGGCAAGTTGCTATTCTGATCATATTTTTTCCAAACACATTTGTGACCCTGGACCACAAAACCAGTCATAAGGTTAAATTTTACAAAACTGAGATGTATACATCATATGAAAGATCAATAAATAAACTTTCTATTGCTGTATGGTTTGTTAGGATAGGACAATATTTGGCCGAGATGCAACTATTTGGAAATCTGGAATCTGAGTGTGCATAAAAAAATCAAAATATTGAGAGAATCGCCTTTGAAGTTGTCCAAATGAAGTTTTAGCAATGCATGTTACTAATCAAAAATTAAGTTTTGATATATTTGCCAAAGGAAATTTGACCCTGTTTAATATCCTTATGATTTTTGTAATAAAATAAAAAACAATTATTTTGACCCATACAATGTATTTTTGGTTATTGCTAAAAATAACCAAATATACCTGTGCTACTTATGACTGGTTTTGTGGTCCAGTGTCACGTATTCAGGTGTGCATAATAATTATTAGGCAGGTTTCTTTTACAGATAAAATGAGCCAAAAAAGAGATTTAACAGACCGAAAAGTCAAAAAATGTCTATGGGAAATATTAAAAACTAATGCAATAAAGAAATTGCAAAGTTCAGGGGTGACCATTGGACTGTAGAATGCTCATTGGGTCAGCACGGTCAGAAAAAGTAAGTATTAAGGTGAAGAATTAGGTAAAACCATCAGAAACCCTTTAGTCTCCAGTACCACCATTTTACAGAAGTACAAGGGTATCAGAGACTTTGCTTGGGTAAAAACTTAAAAAACAAAACAAAAAAAGGACCCTCAATAAGAATAACATGCTGAAGTGTAGTGAGAGACATGATTTTTTTTTTTATAGGCTTTAAAGTAGGGCTGGGCGATTAATCGAAAAATAATCGAAATCGACATTCAGAACCTATAATCGATCAAATTTTTCCAGGTCGATTATTTCGATTACTTTCCCTTTAAAAACAGTACCGCGTGTGGAGTCACGTGACCCCGCTCCGTTACATTACGTTATTCCACCGACATGTCCATGGAGAGCTTAAAAAATTTACAGGATATACAAGAGTAATTTCGTTTAGAAGACAGTGCTTATTTTCTACTTTGAAAGTGCATTTTCGGTTTTCGGCCGAAAGACTTTTATCACCGAAACAGTATGTTGACACAAACAGAAACCGCAGCCTGCACGTGCTTGTCTGAAGCAACACGTCTGCGGTGTGGACGTTTTTCAGTATATCTGAGAAAGACCCACGGATAGCGATTTGCAAAACTTGTTTTGCCGAAATTTCTAGAGGGGTTGTGTCTGCAGTCGTGCGTGCAGTGATAAGAGCAGAGATCGAGACAGATGTAGCTTTCAGTGAGTGAAAAACATTAGCTTTACGTTAGTGTTACGTCACAATATTTTAAAGATATGTCTTTTCATACTGTATTTTTATTAATATTTATGTTTTAAACCATGGAGGTGAGCCAATGGAGATCACACAAGCAACGTGAAAACTGCGCAATGTTAAAATGAAAGTGAAAACTGATTTTCAGCATCTGACGTGCATTCTCTCAGAGACAACGAGAGACGATTATACTTCATATGCTGATATTAATTTAGTCCCCTAATATTTTCCTTGTGCCCTGAATATGGTGGGAAACGTATAAAAAGAAACGTATATTGTGCAAGGTTTGTTTCAGAAAATCGGTTCTTGAAATAAAGCTCTTAATTTTAATTTAAAACTGCAGTGTTATTAGGGGTTAAGAAAGTATTAATTATGATTTTTTTAGGTGTTAAATGTGGGGACTGAAAGACAAGAAATGATGAAACTTCAAAAGGCTATCCATTGAATAAATCTGAGCGCTGCACGGTTTAAAGTCATTTGTTGCGCTGCTTTGTATACCAGTCTGACAGCGCCTCCTGCTGGAAGAGAAACACGTAGACTTGTAAATGTGAATTTTTTTACAGTCTATGATGTGATGGATCCAGATGTTATAAAAATTTAAACGATTAAACAATTTAAACAAAGGCAGTAAAATATATGTATATGTCAAGTAATAAAATACTTGATTGATAATAATTGTTTAAATTAATATAATTGATTTATTCTTTGAAACTTTAATATTAATGTATGCAATTGCAATGCCTTGATTCTAGTAAGATTAGTACACAGTCATAGCCATAAATGGAATGGTACTAATAATTGGCATAATTCTTTCGGTGTTTCGGTTTTTGGCCTTGGTTTCCTCTTTTTCGGTTTCGGCCAAGAATTTTCATTTCGGTGCATCCCTACTTGTCAGTGAGTGAACTATGAGGGCAAAAAAATAAATATTATATAAATATAATTAAATATAATTTTATTAATAAATAAAATAATCGTTCATTAATCGTAATCGAGTTAAAATGTTCAATTAATCGAGATTTTGATTTTAGGCCAAATCGCCCAGCCCTACTTTAAAGACAGATAAGTTGAGCATGATACTCAGAAAAAAAATATGCTCAGAATATCTACTTGCCTAATAATTATGCATGCATGCATCATGTCTATGCTGTGCAACAGGATTTTACATGTCAACACTTTTAATACTTTAGTAACGTTGGTGGAGACCAGCAGTAACCCGAGTGGATTGGTTCTGGTGAATCCTTACCAGACTAACCGAGTTGGGGATCCCATGGATATAGTTGCTCTGGCGCAGCAAGTACAGAAGGTAAGCGATGTTTTAGCTCTGTCGCTTTTATGATACGAGTTTTGTATTTTAATCATTCATGGATTGATTTATTTGTTTTGGGAATTTTAGGGAGATGAATTTATCAGAGCCAATGCTTGCAACAAACTTACTGTGATTGCTGACCAGATAAGATACCTTCAGGAGCAAGCGAGAAAGGTGAGATTCAACTGTCAATCAAGTGGGCATTTTATTTTACAGCAATTTCACGAATGTCCCATGGAAGTTTACCAAAAGTGATTATTTTCCCCATGCAGTATTAACAGTGCCTTGCGAAAGTATTCATACCCCTTTATTTTTTGTTATGTTGCAGCCTTATGTTAAACTCCTTTAAATGAGTTTTTCCCCACATCAGTTTACACTCCATACACCATTATAATGACAAAGCAAAAAAAGCTTTGCAAATTTTACAAATCTATTAAAAATAAAACACTGAAATAAGTACATTGCATAAGTATTCATACCCTTAACTCAGTACATAGTTGAAGCACCTTTACAGCCTCTTTTTGGGTATGATGTGACAAGCTTTGCACATCTGCATTTGGCAATTATCTGCCATTCTTTGCCTCACCTTTCCATTTTCTAGAGTCCTAGTTGTGCCAGTCGTCTTCCATTATGGATAATGAAGGCTACATGTGCAGCAGATTTTTTTCTGAACTCTTCCCTAGATCATTGCCTTAACGCAAGTCTGTCACTGAGCTCTACAGGCAGTTATCTTGACCTCAGGACTTGGTTTTTGCTCTGATATGCATTTTCAGCTGTTAGACCTTTTCTGAGAGGTGTGTGCCTTTCTAAATCATACTCATTCAAATGAAGGTGCCACGGTTTAACTCCACTCGAAGTGTAGTAACATCTAGAAGCAATATGAATGCTCCTGAGCTAAATTTCTAGTGTCCCAGAAAAGGGTATGAATACTTATGCAGCGGGATCTTTTCAGTTTTTTATTTCTAATAAATTTGCAAAGTTGTTACAAACCTGTTTTGTGCTTTGTCATTATGGTGTGTGAAGTGTCGATTGAAGCATAGGCGTAATTCTATGGGGGGACAGGGGGACACGTCCCCCCCAATATTCAAAGAAGGACAATTTGTCCCCCCCAATATTTGATCATACTGTATGATTATGCGGGCAATATCGATGTGATTGCAAATACGTCTTTCTTTCCAGCTCCGAAAATATAAAATCCCGGCCGGTCCATTTCCCAAATCCATTCGACTGGCCTTACACTATACATTAACAAAACCTGATCCATGTCATGTTTTCCCCTATACCTTTAGTAGCTCGTGCACCGCCACCGTCAGTGAGTTATGAGTCATGAGAGGATTCCAAAATGTCCAGTCCCAATAGTTTGCCATGGTTTATTCAGGGGAAGTGTGCAAAAAACTAGATGCGTTGGGAGCGTTGCCTGACTAGTGCGGTGTAAACGCACCAAAAAGCAAGCGTTGCCAGCTTCAACGTACATGCGTCAAACTAGATGCGTTAGGTGCGTTGCCTGACGCAGACAAATTGTGCGGTGTGAACGCACCATTAGGAAAAAACAAACAGAAGAAGAGCGCGAAATCTGACAGACATTTGGCACATATCTATGAATGGTGTTTTTGGCTGACATAATCCCTTAGATAACGACCAGGTGAATTTCACTAGAATTTCGAATTGTAGAATTTGTAAATTTCGACTGTAATATTATACAGCTTGTATGAATGGGTCTATTGACAAGCTAGCCGACAGCTAGCTAACGTTACTGTATACACGCTAGCATGTAGCCTGGCTTTAAAGCAAACTGGGATAGCGGTCAGTGACAGGCTTGTCAAATCTACTGTACCAAACCCAGTTTTTACAGCTAACGTTAGCGTTTTGAGCCACGGTCCTGTTCTCTGAATTGAGTTTATCTAGCAAGTTATTTTAGAGTCCTGCCATTTGTTCTTTCTTACTTCACCATTTTCATCCCTTGGAATTGCGTTGCTGTTATATTTCACAGTATTGGCCAAAAATGAACAAGAGAAAGACTGCAGCAGCTGACATCTGTAATTTCTTTGGAAAGAAAAAGAAAGTACGTTTCTGGAGATTTTAGGCATTTTTAACAGAGAAGTGAGAAGTAATTAATTTAATGTTCTAAGGTACCGGACAGCATGAAATTAATAGCTCTTAACCCTTGTATGGTGTTCGGGTCTGTAGGACCTTTACTCTGTCCTCCTCCTGTCAGGCCTTGCTGTTATGTGTGTGTGTGTGTGTGTGTGTGTGTGTGTGTTCTTGTATAGTATATGGTTTATGAGGACACAAATGTGTATAATGACTTGTGTATTACAACGTAAACATGGTTTATGAGGACATCTGTGTCCTCATAAACCAAACGGCTAAAAAACATACTAAATGGTGTTTTTTGAACTTCAAAAAAGGCCAAAAGTTTTCTTTGATTGGTAGGTTTAGGGGTAGGGTTAGTGTAGGGGCATTGATTATACAGTTTGTACATTTGTAAAACCATTACGCCTATGGAGATTCCCTGTATGAACCACGTGTGTGTGTGTGTGTGTGTGTGTGTGTGTGTGTGTGTGCATGCATGTGAGAGAGAGGTTGTGTGTAAGTGTGAGAGAGTGTGAGTGCAAAAGTGAGTTTTGTTTCTACCCCTGCCGTTCCCGCACAAGGTTACAATTCTTAAATGTGATCTAACAAAGCTAGAGAGGAAATATTAACATAATATTTTAACAAAAATTGGTTGATTATGTTGAATTAAAAACCCCAAAATGCAGCGGGTCCACCAGACCCACGAACACTGGCTGAATAACAAAAATATGAACACCACACAAGGGTTAACTCACATTCATTGTGAGTGAATGTAACGTTATAGGGTAAGATGTGGTAACAAGCCGCCCCTTAGAACAATGTTTAATTACTGAAACAAAAAAGCAAAGTTTAGAGGAAATAAAATATGTGGATCATGGCCATTCTTATGAGAATTATGAAGGGAAAAAGACTTACCTACTATGGAAGTCAATGGGGTCCATCAACTGTTTGGTTACAGACATTTTTTCAAAATATCTTCTTTTGTGTTCAGCAGAAGAAAGAAATTCTTACAGGTTTTAAAAAACTTGAGGGTGAGTAAATGATGACAGAATTTTCATTTTTGGGTGAACTATCCCTTTAAATTCAGCTTTGTGACTTAATAGCCTGTATGCTGATGCTGTAATCATTACAGGGTGAGTATACGTTGGTTTGACGATCAGATGTAATAAAATTCCTTGTTGTGTTATACAATTACAAACATTTGGACTCTGGCTTTTTTTTTTTTTTAAATGTGTGCATGCGCAAACACAAAAAGTCCCACAGCTGTCCCCCCCAATGTGTGATTGACAATTTCGCCCTTGGATTGAAGTGGAAAAAAGTAATTTAAAGCAGGCTGCAACAATAACAAAACCAAAAATAAAAGGGTTTGAATACTTTCGCAAGGCACTGTAGATGAGTTTTTCTTCATGGGAACATATTTGGAGAAATGTAGCATTGCATCACTTGCTCACCAGCTTTTCACTTTACAAGATGTTACTTGATAGACTGGAGTGGTATGGATTACTTGTGGATTGTTGTGATGTTTTTATCAGCTGTTTGGACTTTCATTCTGACAGCACCCATTCACTGCAGAGGGTCCATTGGCTAACAAGTGATGTAATACTGAAATTACCCAAATCTGTTCTGATAAAGAAACAAACTCGTCTAAATCTTGGATGCCCTGAGGATGAATACATTTTAAGCAAATTAAAATTTTTGGATCAACTATTCCTTTAATGTATAAATACCCGTTACAATAATCTGATATGTGACAAATAAATAATGGGTAAATCATTTTGTGTTTGCACTTCAGGTTTTAGAAGATGCCAAGAAAGATGCAGAGCTTCACCATGCTGCCTGCAATGTTGTGAAAAAGCCAGGAAACATGTATTATCTTTACATGCGTGAGTCTGGACAGCGATACTTCTCGATTGTGTCTCCACGGGTGAGTTGACTGCCACTATATAAGGGTCTCGGTCTTTTCAGTTGACATAAGTGAGAAGTGAGTAGTAATATTGAAACAAAATGTTTATTATGTCTGACTATAATTGCAAACTTGGCAATAAGGGATTTTGTTGTTCATTCATTAATAAAAAATACACTACCAGTCAAAAGTTAAGATTTTTAATGTTTTTTTTTTTAAGAGGTACCATCTGCTCACCAAGTCTGCGTTTATTTGATCCAAAGTACAGCAAAATCAGTCACATTTTTAAATAATTTTACTATTTAAAATAACTGCTTTCTATTTGAATATATTTTAATATGTAATTTATTCCTGTTATTTCAAAGCTACATTTTTAGCATCATTACTCCAGTCACATGATCCTTCAGAAAAACAGCTGAAACAGAAATCTTTTGTAACATTACAAACATCTTTATCATCACTTTTGATCAATTAAAAGCATCCTTGCTAAATAAAATAATATATTTCTAGAAAAGATAGTCCAAGCTTTTGAATGGTATAGTGTATAATGTCACAAAAGGATTATATTTTAGATAAATGCTGATCTTTGGATCTTTCTATCCATCAAAGAATCCTGAAAAAAACACTTCACTGTTTTAAATATTGATGATAATAATGTTTCTTCAGCAGCAAATCAGCACATTAGAATGCTTTTTGAAAGATCATGTGACACTCAAGACTTGAGTAATGATGCTGAAAATTTAGCTTTGATCACAGGAATAACTTGAATTAAAATATATTCAAATAGTTGGCAGTTATTTCAAACTGTACAAATATTTTAAAATTGTACCATTTTTGCTGTACTTTGCATCAAATAAATGCAGGCCAGGGGGTGTTCCATAAACCAAGTTTACCAAATAAGTCAGGCTTATTTCAGTTAGTCTGACTTATTGTCACTTGATTTGGCTCAAAATAAGTCGGACTAACTGAAACAAGCCTGACTTATTTGGTAAACTTGGTTCATGGAACACCCCCCTGGTGAGCAGAAGAGACTTCTTTAAAAATTAAAAAATACAAAAACTTTTGACTAGTATTGTACAAAAAGCTATTAGAAGACGAATAATAGTGCTAAAATAAAGTACAGTTGATTTATTGTGATATGATTTCAATCTCTTACAGGAATGGGGTCCTAATTGCCCTCACAAGTTTCTAGGCGGATACAAACTCCAACATGACATGTCTTGGACACCACAAGAGGAGGTTGAAAAGCGCGATGCTGAAATTGGCATCATGGACAAACTTTTGAACAGACAAATTGCTCTACCAGCCTGCACAGAGCCCAACTTTGAAGGTCTTTCACAGTGAAAGTGCACTCGGACTGTCTTAACTCGTCACAGAGGCCACCTTGACTTAAAAGATACCAAATTTTTGTTAATATAATGGGTAAATAAAATCTTCAGCAAACTAGAAACTTTTCATCGTCACTACCACTGGACCTGTAAATCTGTCATTCAATCATGCATTTAATGTCTTGATGGTCAGATTTTCCTTTTTTCATTTTTAAATGTTGCTATTTTATCTTAATTTCTGAACTACAGATAATTTTGTTTTCATTAAATCATTCATTCAGATATCCAGTTGCCTCACATTGATTTTCCTTTTCTAAAGCAGTAGAAAAGCACTGCTTGTTCAACATGAAACAGTATAACATAAATGCTCACATAGATTTTATTTAACATGTTAGTCAGAGATTATGAATGCTGTTATATCAAAAAACAAATTAATAAAAATATTTTTTATTGCTTAAAATCAACTATGTAAATTAACACATACATTTAGCCATCTGTTACAGTTGTGCCACAATTAATGTTTTGAAGATAGGAGTTCACAAAGGGTAACAGCTCCCAGTTGTCCGTTGCAACACTGACCTGAACGGCATCTTCAGCCTGCGTAATCTTCAAAAGGACATGGCGCATAGGTGGAAGAAAGAACAAGACTTTCCACGATCTTTCAATCGGCTGATCCGTAATAAGGTAACCCTGAAAATGTGTCTCGATCAGAGTAGCAAGACTTTCATCTCCAGTTTTGAAACAGAACAGACTAATAGCAGATTTGTCGGGATTTCCAGAGGCCACATCCTCCCAGATGTGGTCAAACACTTGCTCTTTGCTTTCACAGGATGTGTTTGGTGGTAAAGGAAGAGGAAGGAATATCTCAGAGAATGAAACACTCACATCAGGCAGTTGGCTGTGCCAAGAACGTCCATCTTGAGTGGTAAATATGGCACTGATGCATAAAGTTGTAGGGTAGGGTTGAAAAGGCTTGAGCTTGACTTTGACCTCAGGTGGCTTTCTGTCTTTGAACACACATGGTACGTGTATGTCATTTACCTTTGCATAGTTTGAGTCTTTCAGCTCAAAGTGCAGACAGATTGTGAAGACTTTATCGAATAAAGCATCGGATTCTTTCGCATGAGTCAGATTGTACCTCAAGGTCACCTCAGAGGCAAATCCAGGAGTCTGAAACTGACTTTGATAAACCTCCAACCAATTCTCAGCTTCTTTCGTTGTCTGCAATGACTCTGAACTTTCTGGCAAGGCTTTATCATGCACCTTGATGAGTTGTAAAACATGCCGGTTGGTTTTGTGCACGGTCAGGTTACTAGCAATCCCCTCGCTCTCGGCCATAATCGCCGAATGCGACCGTTCTTTGGCACGTCCTCCGTCAAGCCCTTTAACAAGAACCCCTGTCAGCTTTTCCCATGAAAGGTTAGTGAGCAGTGTGTAGTAGAAACGAGCATGATCCTTAATATCCGTGTCATCATAATGCACCGATATGTATTGCAAAAGATCAGCCAACTCGATAAACACCTGATCGATGGACGGGTGCTCCAAAAGATTGCGACAAACAGCAAGAACAGCGTTTCCAACTTGCCAGTTGCCTCGTTCACACAAGTTGGAGTTGATGAGAACATTGAGAAGAAGGTAAATGGTGTTCTTCTGGGTGATCTGCCCTTCCTTAGCTACTCTTTTCAAGACTTTGAGGTGCCAACCCAAATTGTGAATCGTCAACTGCAATGGAGGCATTTCCATTATGCATTTTTGAAGGCCTCTCAACAACCTGACCGACCAAACTGGGTCATCCAGATGCTCCTGAATGCGATCCGCGAGGCCAATCAAATTGGGAGCGAGTCGTGAATGTCTGGAATACATGTCGCATAATTTCTCAATCAGCTTCTCGGAGAGTTCTTCAACGCCGTTAAAGTGCATTAGGAAAATAAACAACGCTCTGAAAGAGGTCACCACCACTTCTCTGGTACCTTCATTGTCCACGATTTTTAAAAGAGCCATTATGTGATCGAAAAGGTAGTCGATTCCTTTATCTGCTTCGCCCTCGTCTGCTTCAAGATGCACCAGGCAAAGAAGGTTCAGCCTGCAGAGCATAGTAGCACTATCATTGAAAACCGTTGGATGGAGAGACGCTGCCAGACGTGGTGTAACCAGCACGGGTAAACTTTCTTCTCCGCTGCTGGATATGGGTCGGTTCTCAGGGAAGTGGAGGATGCATTCCATGTAGAAGAGCTTTTCGGGAATTCTTAGGAGCGGATGTTGGGCTGTGCCCACGAGACGCTTGAGCAGGAAGTTCTCGTCCTCGGCGGTGAAGAGGCTATCTGTGAAAGTGTCCTTCATAAAGAGCGTAGCATGCATTAGAGAAGCCTCCGCCGTTCCAAAAAGTCGCAGAAGCTGCGATTTGAATAACGTTGGAGAGAGTCCCGGAACCATTGCGACAACTTCTACAAGCTCCCTAAGTAAAGCAGACTGAGAAATAGGCGTAAGCAAATAGGACTCCTCCAGGAGGGATGACATTATTGATTTGAGTTCTTTACAATCCAATCCTGGTGGCAGACATGGGACTTGGACCATCATGTTTATTGGCAATGCGGTCAATCCCAACTGATTGGATTTCCACGCAAACCCCTCATTTCCTCCTAAAATGCTTTTGAACTCTAAATCAGTGATGTCCTTTTGCTTCGCCAAGATTTTAATGGCATTCTTCAGCCCGAGTGTGTAAAGCATACAGTAGGACTGATGCAGAACTGTGGTTTCTTGCTGTTTTAGAAGATATAAGGCCTCTAGCTTTTGAGAAAGCAAACCTGGATTACAGATTTCCATTTCTCGTAGGCAATCACAAGCAGTGGCTCTTAATGGTTGTTGGGAGAGGCCACATCTGTAGTCATTGGTGTCCTGGATTGTTTGAAACAGCAGGTCCAGCCAGTCTTCAGCTGTCTTTGTGTGGGTAGCCAGGCAGGATGTGCATATTATCACGTTGGTGATGGCCAGCATGACATTGCACTTGAGGATGATGGATTTCTGTGGTGTGTGAGAAAAGACTGACAGCAGTTCAAGGGCGGTTTCTTCACCCTCAGAGGATGACGTGCAGAGAATGGTCGGATGCTCCAGAAGCACTGACACAAGGAGGATCTTATGATGAGGAAAAAAATAAAATCACAGGGTTGAAGAAAAGTATGTCGATTACAGGGAAAATGCACAGCTTTACAGTTAATAGGTCTAGTCAAAAGGCAAAAGCTGTTAACATTGTGGAGCAGGGTTATTATAATTAACTAAAATTATATATAAGTTTTTGAATAGTAAGATTTTTAATGTTTTTTTAAAGAAGTCTCTTTTGCTCACCAAGCCTGCATTTATTTAATTTAAAGTGCAGCCAAAACAGAAAAATCTTAAAATATTTTTACCATTTAAAATAACTGTTTTCTATTTGAATATATTTTAAAATGTAATTTATTCCTTTGATTTCAAAGCTGAATTTTTAGCATTACTAAAGTTCAGGAAAACAGCATTTATCTAAAATAGAAATATTTTGTAACATTATAAATGTCTTTATCATCACTTTTGATCAACTGCATCCTTGCTAAATAAAAAAGTATTAATTTCTAGAAAAAATATACTGAGCGCAAGCTTTTGAATGGTATAGTGTATAAATGTCACAAAAGCTTTTTATTTCAGATAAATGCTGATCTTTGCATCTTTCTATTCATCAAAAAATCCTGAATAAATGTACTCAACTGTTTTAAATATTGATAATAATAATAAATGTTTCTTGAACAGCAAATCAGCATATTAAAATGATTTCTGTAGGATCATGTGACACTGAAGACTGGAGTAATGATGCTGAAATCTTAGCTTTGGACACAGGAATAAATTACATTTTAAAATATATTCAAATAGAAAGCAGTTATTTCAAATAGTAAAAATATTTCACAATATTACTGTTTTTGCTGTACTTTGGATCAAATAAATGCAGGCTTGGTGGGCAGAAGAGACTATAAAAGCATTAAAAAAATCTTACTGTTCAAATACTTTTGACTTGTAGTGTAACGTTATATTGTAACGTTAGTTTTGTTTTTTATCACTTTAAAACGAAGACTATTAATACTGTATAAAATAACTTAAAATATTATCACACACACTTTTTTTAAATAAAATATAAAACCACAAATATGATGTGTCT
Source organism: Garra rufa (assembly GCF_049309525.1). Taxonomy (NCBI): domain Eukaryota; kingdom Metazoa; phylum Chordata; class Actinopteri; order Cypriniformes; family Cyprinidae; genus Garra; species Garra rufa. The sequence goes on along the minus strand of NC_133380.1, from coordinate 7,312,751 downwards.
GTTTGTTTGTCTGCTTTCGTTACCTTGAGATGATCATTGGCCTTATCATTACGCAGTTCGTGTAGAACTTCAGCCAAGAAGCTCTCAGATGTGGTGGTGGCCAAAAACTGAGATGGACTCAGCAGAAAGGCAGATATTCTCTGATCCCAGGGTTCCGCAATAGTCATTTTGGAGATACACTGGGGCTTAAGATCAAAACAAAAGCATTTATGTGCATGGCAATGACGCTACATTGATTTAATAATGCACCCGAACATTAAAAAAAATAGTGCATGCTTTCAATGTAACGACTTACCTATCAGACCACATTTAAAAACATAAATAAAGCAATTTACTATGTAACATCCAACTATTGACGTCTGGGAGTGGGAAAATCATGTGCTCCGAAGCTGTCATATGATAAACCAGGTAGTGACAGTGATCAGTATATTTTAAAATTAAAGTCTAAACCGCAAATATCTAAATATCCCATAATCATTTTCCAAGGTTATTTCCTTATCAGATTGTATATTGAATATTTTAATATTTCTAAAATAATTTTCTATTAATTTTAGACTTATATAATTTACACTTATGTTACTGAGCAGAAACAGCGTGCTTTTATTTTGAAACGGTTATGTGACTTTGCTTTTAACCATAGAACGAGCGCTTTACTGCCATCTTGTGGTGTTTAGAGAATATTTAGAGAAGTAGGTCAAAAAGCAACCTAAATTAGAAAATTAAATAAATAATTACAAATAATAAAATTAAACCCTCTACAGTTAATGTTAAGTTCCAAGTTTGTAAGATAAGGTGATAAGATAAGATAGCCTACGTCTTATCTTGACAAACGTCAAGCTTTATTGCAGTCATTATCCTACACTTTTTTGCAAAGAATTGTAAAACAATACCGTAGCAACCAATACATAGGCCTACTTAAAATAAAGATATGTTTTTAAATATGTTAAGTAATATAATAAAGGGAAATATATTCACAGATATTGATTCACATCTTATTTTTAACAGCCTAATATTTTATACCAGTCAAAAGTTTTTGAACAGTACGATTTTTAATCTTTTTAAAGAAGTCTCTTCTGCTCACCAAGCCTGCATTTATTTGATCCAAAGTACAGCAAAAGCAGTACAATTGTAAAATGTTTTTACTATTTAAAATAATTGCTTTCTATTTGAATATATTTTAAAATGTAATTTTTTCCTGTGATTTCAAAGCTGATTATTCACATCATTACTCAACTCACATGATCCTTCAGAAATCTTTCTAATGTGCTTTATTGCAGTCATTAGCCTACATAACACTTATTGCAAAGAATTGCAAAACAATATAGTAGCAACCCATACATAGGCCTACTTAAAATTAAGATGTTTTTAAATATATTAAGTAATTTAATAAAGATAACAATTTATATAAAAAAAATTTAATCCAAAGTACAGTCAAAGCAGTAAAATTGTGAAATCTTTTATTTAAAAAGACTGCTTTTTATTTGAATATATTTTAAAATGTATTTTTTTCCTGTGATTTCAAAGCTGAATTTTTTACAATATTACTCAAGTCACATGATCCTTCAGAAATCTTTCTAATGTGCTTTATTGCAGTCATTAGCCTACTTATCAACACTTATTGCAAAGAATTGCAAAACAATACAGTAGCAACCCATACGTAGGCCTACTTAAAATTAAGATGTTTTTAAAAATGTTAGGTAATATAATAAAGGGAAATATATTATACAGATATTGATTCACATCTTATTATTTTTTAATAGCCTAGTATTTTTATTCTTTTTAAAGAAGTCTCTTCTGCTTACCAAGCCTGCATTTATTTGATCCAAAGTACAGCAAAATCAGTAAAATTGTGAAATGTTTTTACTATTTAAAATGACTGCTTTCAATTTGAATATATTTTAAAATGTATTTTTTTCCTTAATTATTAGCATCATTACTCAAGTCACATGATCCTTCTGAAATCATTCTAATATGCTGATTTGCTGTTCAAGAAACATTATATATTATTATTATCAATATTTAAAACAGCTGAGTGCTTTTTCAGGATTCTTTGATGGATAAAGATCCAAAGATCAGCATTTATCTGAAATAAAAAGCTTTTGTAACATTATAACTATACCATTCAAAAGAAATCAAAATGCCATTTTGTAGGGGAAAAAATATAGAAATAAATACTTTTATTTAGCAAGGATGCTTTAAATTGATCAAAAGTGATGATAAAGACATTTATAATGTTACAAAAGATTTCTATTTCAGATAAATGCTGTTCTTCTAAACTGAAAAAAATTCTACACAGCTGTTTTCAACATGATGATAATAATAATAATGTTTTTTGAGCAGCAAATCAGCTTTGATTAAATAAATTACATTTTAAAATATATTCAGTTAGAAAGCAGTTATTATAAATAGTAAAAATATTTCTAAATTTGACTGTTTTTGCTGTACTTTGGCTCAAATAAATGAAAAAAAAAACATTATGTAAACTTTTGTCATGCATATCAGTGTATCATATTTAAAGCAAATTAATGAACTCGTAAATGAAATATACCTTATATTTGATCTTTTCTCCCTCCTTTTTTATTAAATATTAGGCTATTTAAATCAACAATAAATCAAATAATTCAAACACAACTATGTACTGTAGGCCTACAGTGAGTTTTACTGTACATATCACAATAAAATGATGAAAATGTGCGTATATTGTCTTAGTTGTGTATGTCTTTGCATTTTGGAATTAAACCATTTAATTACTTTTTTTTAATTTATTTATTTATTTATTTTATTATGTAAACATATACAAAAAGTACAAAACAGACAAAACCTTTACAGGAAAAGATGATAATAGGACAAAACAACACATCTTGTAAAGTTTCACATACAGAGATAAAGATTTACAGACAGATAAGAAAATAATAATAACAAATACATACAGAGGAAGAGCTTTATGCATTACTTGTATTACCAAAACAATCTTCATAATATTTCAAAATTCTATCACTTTTCTTGTTTTTAATCAATCTAAGAGATTTGAGGAAAGCATCGATTTCAATTAAGAAATTAGAAAAAGAAGGCTGCGATTTAGAGAATTTTTGTTTATGAATAAAAAATTTCCCAATCAAAATCAAATAATTAACTGTGTAATTCACTGAAATACTAGTTTTACCTTTATAGTAACAAATTATATCCTTTAACTGAAAGGAACTGGAAGAATCAAGGTGTTTACCTGTATAAAAATGTAAACTATTCCAAAAGTTTTGAGTCTTTACACATTGAAAAAATAAATGAATCAATGTTTCATCCTCCATCCCACAAAATGAGCATGAACTGTCAACATCCATATATTTTGCCAATGTATCGTTTACAGGATATATTTTATGAAGTATCTTGAAATGAACTTCTTTTATTTTATTTGAAATGCAGTACTTGTGAGGTAATAATCAGGCTTCCTTCCAGTCTATTAACTCAATAAGAGATGCCCAGTAAAATTTGCCTCTAGGAACATTATATTTCTTTTTCTGTAGAATTTGTCGAATATGCTTATTATTACATTTTTTGTTAAAAATACTAATTCCGTATAATGACAAATTAGGTTCTTTAGTGTCACTCTTACTAAAACTTAAATGGCATTTTATAAGTTGAATTAAACCAGAAGGAATCGCTTTTAAAACTGCATTATATTCTTTAAATGGTAAGGGAAAATTATAAATGGACATAAATTGCTCATAAGTCAAAAAATTACCGAATTGATCAAAAATTGAAAAAACTCCAATTATATTCCTGTTAAACCACGAAGAGAGAAAAATAGATTTTTTCCTAATCATTATATCCGAGTTGTTCCATAAGAAGGTTTTATGTGGTGAAAAATTGAGGGAATAACACAACTTCCAAGAGAGAAGAACCTGCTGATGAAATTTGGACAGTGCAACTGGTAATCTATTAGCTAAGTAGTTACATTTTAATACAAAAGAAAGACCACCAATTTTTGCAAAAATATTATTTGGAATGAAAAAAAAATATAGAATTGGGGTTTATTAACCATTTCGTTACTTGGCTGTAATGAAGTGTGATAGAGTGACGCAGCGCGCAACTCGCCCCTGCTCTTGAGTTCTGGAAACCCCAGACGCGCGGACCTGCCAACGCCCGGCGCAGAGAAACAAACAGAAAGGATACGGTGAGTGCCAATGACGCTCTAAATATTAGCTATATTTTTCTTCTTATATCCAATATCAGCGCTCGAATTGGTGCGGTATCGATTTATAAACATGTACGGTAACAATATATATGTTTTGAATGGATATTTAACGAATTAAACGTCTTAAATGGCACCCGAGGGCAGTTAGCACAAGCGGCTAGCTGAGGCTGAGGAGAACCGGTTGGATTTTACCATAGGCGCGTTTACAGTTATTATCATGCTGTTGTGTATCATATTTAAGGTTTGTTTTAATATAATAATTATTTAAAGTCACGTCGGTATTAGGTATAAAGCCATTTCTGGCTTTCAATCTGTCATCCGCTGCAGTCGCCTGTTGACGACGGATAACTGTCATAAATTATTTAGATTTCCATATTAGCATATTACAGCTAATTTGTATGAAATGCGGATTGAATAGTTCTGGTTAGTATAAAGGGATTGTGCAGTGCATGTTTGCTTGGTTAAAATGGTTAAAACAGTGTTTTGGTGGCCTTCAGTGGCACAGCATCATTGGAAATAGACTAATGATTTATTTATTTATAATTATGTGGCATGGAATCTGTGTTTGTGCTTGTTTAGCATGAATGACACTGACAGGATTGTGTTATTTATGTTTATATTTTTAAATATAAATATATACATGTACAATCATGTAGGATCATGTTATAGCACTATTTTCATACATTTTGAGTGGTTCTGTTGGGGTGGACGGTACTTGTTGACCATTGTTTCCTGTTGATTTCTGTCAGGGATGTCTCTGTCTCTCTCTAACACATGCATTATGTTCGTAGTCCGTGTCTCTTCTTTTTTTTAGCACTGTTATTGATTTCTCGCAGGTTGTGGAAATTAAAAGAAAAGCACTCTGAATTACTTGATGGATAATTGCATCCATGCTGTTTTGGATTGATTTGTCCTTGTGGACTGAATGATGTGAAGTAAAAGCATAACTCGCTCTCAGTCTCAGATGAATTCGTTTGGTAGAGGACACTTCATAATTTTTACTTGCATCATTATGTATTTTGCAACAAGTTCTCTTTCACTTCTGGTCATTGAGGAAATGCTTTTCCTGCCACAAATGAATCGCTAAACTATCGCAGGAAGAAGGCAGGACTTACATGAGAAGAATAGATGATTCTAACTCTAATCTAGGTTTTCTTTTAGAAATAGGCGATGTTTGAATAATGTTTTTATTGTAATGATTCGTTAATGTTCTATTGAAACATAGGGCAATTTGGTGGATCTCTATAGAATAGTAATGGACAACCACTTTCAGAGTAATCTATTTAATATGTAGGGTGGATGTTTTCACGTTTAAACAGGATTAGACAGGATAGCAGAACTTCTTGGCTCTCATTTGCATTATTAATATTGGTAATAACAAAATATTTACTGTAGATTTCCTATAGCAAAACTCATTTATTATAGTGTCAGAAGCTGAAATAAAAGATTTCCGCAGTAGTTCTGTGTTTTAGCAGGCTGTTAATGCATAATGTTTACATATAATATCATCACGTCTGTGGAAGCCAGTTTTCACCATGAAATAAAAATGGTAATTGACTTTTTATCTCAAAATTCAGACTTTTTCTTGATTTTTTTTTTTTTGTGGTTTTCTGTTTCAGGTTTACATTTTTGAATTGTAAACTAAAAATAAAGATAAAGTAATAATTATTTGTATTTTTTATAAATTGTAAGTTGTAATTATGTTTATTTTTTTAATTCTGTGGTGAAAACAGGCTTTCATGTTTGATTAATTCAAAAATATTTTTTTACTGTGCAAATGTAACTGTGTATTGGTATCTTTGCTTTCAAAAATGCAATACTGGACTTTGAATTCCATATAACTGCAGTGCTTTTAATTATTTAATGTTTGTATCATCATATAAATAGCTCACAAAACACAGTCAAATATTTTCAACCCCAAAAATCAGGGTGAATTTGGTCAAAAAAAGAAGAGTTAGGGGTGAAACTAATTCAAAGCATAGGCTTGTCCGAATGTACCCTGGTTTAAAAAAAAAAAAAAAAAAAAAAAGCATGGATTTAATGTCTAGGTTTGCACGTGAATCTGGATTATATTGCTTTATGCAGTCTAGCGCTTAAACTGAACTGAATTTTGGCTTTAATTCAGTTATTTCTGGTACTTGTCCACATGAAAATGATCAGATTGCTCAGGGTGTCAGCAATATTGTGAAATAAATCGATGGATGTCATACAGCTTGTGCAGCATCACTACAACTAAAATCTCATGACTAATTTAACTAATTACTGCTAATTCTGATAAGAATTTGTGTTAGACAGGTGATGGCGTCCACCAGATCTCTGTGCTTTTGTTTTGTGGGTTTTCCACTGACGCTGGAATGAGGTCAGGCCTCACATCCGCAGATTGCGGTGTGCGAGGGGAAGGAAACAGCCGGGATGGGCTTCCATCTCCTCGTCCTGACCATCTGTGAGCTCGAAGGCTCACCCGTTTACTGCTGCATAGCTCTGCAGAGGCTTAGCTGCTTGCTGCTCAGGCGCGGCGCAAACAGCAGGAAGTGGTTCTCTCAGTCTCGCGCTTCGGTCCCCTGCTTCCCCTCCGCACACCAGAGGAAAGGGATATTGCTGTATTATTCTTTTCTGCCCCCATGTGTCCTCTCCACACGCTTGGGGTCTGTGTTGTGTGGATAGTGGTTTAGCATATTGACCTGCTGTGAGAGAGATGTGCTGAAAGCAGTGACGTTATGCTTGAGTTTAAAGCCGCAGTGACCCACAATCAGACCAGAGGAGGGGCTGTCAGAAAGGGGGGGAGTTTAAATATGAAATATTTCTGAAATGTAATTTAAATGGGGGTTAAAGCTTTTATTGCAGTGTATTGTGTGTACTTATATATTTTTTTGTCTAATTTCATTTGTCTGTTTGAGTGATGAGACGGTAATTCTGATTCATTCCTTGGACAGTTTGACATTAAAATAGTGAAATTATTTTGTTTAAGGGTTTTTAGCAATTACATTTTTTTTTTCCTCAGTTTTTAGTGAAGATATCATTTGTGACACATTCATGATTTCTAGATTTTCACAGTATGACAGTTGAAAGACATGAAAAAACATGTCTAATTTTTTAGTGTTTTAGGCCTTAGATGATTGCATTTTCTGTTATATATATATATATATATATATATATATATAGTTATATATTCTGTTAATATATGGATAATTATTCTAGAAAAAATTTAAGGTATCTTAAATGTTCAAACTTTCACACTATTATTTCAGACTGGGCTTTGCATTTTTTGTCTAAATAGAGAGTATGAATGCTTGAGGTTGGATTTAGTTTGCCTTTACACTCTTAAAAATTAAGGTGCTTCACAATGCCATAGAAGAGCCTTTTTTATCTAAATGGTTCCATAAAGAACCTTTAACAAAAGGTTCTTTGTGGTAAAAGAAAGTTCTTCAGATTATAAAAAGAAGTAAGAAAGAGATGGTTCTTAATAGAACCGTTGACCGAATGGTTCTTTGTGGAACCAAAAATGGTTCTTCTATGGCATCGCTGTGAAGAGAACCTTTTAAAGCACCTTTATTTTTAAGACTGTAGTATAGTTTTGCATGAGAAAATTATCGGTTTATGTAAAATTTGGAATATCAGTTTAAAGATGAGGCTGTGTGTCAATTTGTCAATTTCTTTAAGTCTTGCTTAAAATGTTTGGCTTTTTTTCCAGTTTTTTTTTTCTTATTTTATAGGGTCCTATGAAATCAGTTTTATTTTTTCCCAAATTCAGTTTTTCCCCTCCAAAATTTTGTTCTTTCAGTTTAAATTTTTCTACAATCCAGTTTTTTTTCTAAACTCTGTTTTAATGGATAAATAAAATATTAATCAAAAAGCATGGCTAATGGATTTAAATAGTGAAACTTACACAATTAAACTGCAGTTTAATAAAAAAAAAAATTATTTTAAATCCTTATGAAATCCATTTTCCCCCCCAAATTCAGTTTTATTTTTTCCAAATTATTTTTTCCCATTTAAGTTTTTCTAGATTCATTTTTTCTTTAAGTTTTTCATTGGTTAAAAAAGCATTACTCAAAAAAGCATGTCTAATTTAAATAGTGAAACTTACACAACTTATTTTATTTCAGTTCAGTTTTCCATTATTTTCTGGATTCCATTTTAATAGTTTCATTAAATTTTAATGATCAAAAGCATCTCTAATTAATTGAATTTATAGATAAAAAAAAACATTTTATTAATTTATAGAAATACTGTGTTGTGTATTTACATTTTTCTGATAAATATATATTTTTTCTGGTAATGTGATCTGAAATTCCTTACTAACCAAATAGTTTTGTTAGTAGTAGTAGTACTATATGTGACCCTGGACCACAAAACCAGTCATAAGGGTCAGTTTTTTGAAATTGAGATTTATACATCATCTGAAAGCTAATAAATAAGCTTTCCATTGATGTATGGTTTGTTAGGATAGGACAATATTTGGAATCTAGAGCCTGAGGGTGCAGAAAAATCGAAATATTGAGAAAATCGCCTTTAAAGTTGTGCAAATTAAGTTCTTAGCAATGCATATTACTAATCAAAAATTTTATTTATATATTTACGGTAGAAAATGTACAAAATATCATAATGGAACATGATCTTTACATATTATCCTCATGATTTTTGGCATAAAAGAAAGATTGATAATTTTGACTGATACAGTGTGTTGTTGGCTATTGCGTCTGCGGCTTAATATGTACAGACACTACTCCATATCTTGTTTTAATTTAAGTGTGAAGACCTACTTTTGATTTTTCTATCCAAAATGTGTCAAATTCCATTTCCGTTGTACAGTAAATTCCATTTTTATGTCTGGATTACGAAGTTACGACTGCGTTTTTACAATTACGGGGCCCTATTTTCTGCAAGTCTGTGCATAAAAATGACAGCAAATTGTTCATGTTAATGAAAATGAAATTGCGCTACTGTAAATATGTATTATTGGTATTTTAGTCGAGAATGAACTTGTAATTGATGCACATAGTCTACAATCAATGCACAGTAGAAGACAAACCACTGTTTGCCTTTTACGTTTGTGTGATTTTCAATGAGTACTGTGTGCTTGACCTAAATCTGACAAGTTTTAGGATTTAATTGTTTTCATCAGCTCTGGGTAGGTGGATAATAGAAAAGCCATAATGCATTTCAGCGAAACCATGTCTCAATCACTGCATACACTACCAGTCAACAGTTTTTGCATTATGTGACTGGAGTAATAATGCTGAAAATTTAGCTTTGATCACAGGAATAAATTGCATTTTAAAATATATTTAAATAGAAAACAGTCATTTAAATAGTTAAAATGTCCATTTCAAGAGTTTACTGTTTTTGCTGTACTTTGGATCAAATAGATGCAGGCTTGGTGAACGGAAGAGACTTCTTTAAGACTTCAAGAAAAAAACATTACAAATCTTACTGTCCAAAAACTTTTGACTGTTAGTGTACCATTTCATCCATGCATATAATGAGCCAATTGCATGTCATACTAATTAAAGGATATATTACTGCACAAATGTAACTGTCTGTGAGACATGGAAGGGTGTGAAATTGATTTGAATATGACTTATTCTCGCTTCTGAAGCAGTAAGTGGGGACAGATTAATTTCTCACATTTTGTGTTGAAAACAGCAGGGCTTGTCATAGTTTCTAATGTGGGTGTTTTACACTTGTGGACCACCAGCATTTTCTGGAAAAAAACAGAGTGAGAAACTTCACTCTCACTGGAAGATTAGTTCTTCCAGTCTGTTGTGGTATTATACTGACAAATTTAGATGTGGTTCCTGATCATAACGTATTTTGGCTCCACTTACAGTGAACTCATAAAGTATTTTGAGTTAAGATATGTTTTTTATTACAGAAGCAGCTGTTGCATTTTTAAGTATTTAAGTACATTGTGTCATATAAACAACAGTAAGTGATTTAGTAAGAAGTTTGATGGATTCAGTGGATACCTTGTAACTAGCAATCCATTCAAAGCCATTTGGTCGTGAATCTGTCAACACTGGTTGTGCTGTATATGCATTTTGTGGTGCAGGAAACACTGATTTAGATCATATGGTCAGTTCAGGAAGCTTTAGCACTGCTGAATACACTTCCCGCTGGTTTCTAAAAACTATAAATATTGCAAGCTATGATCCCATTTCTTCATTTACTCCTTTTGCTCTCCTTCGGTTATAAAAACCCACTAAAAAGTAGATAAAGTCTGTGGTTCTGTATATTAGGGCTGCAACAACTTGTCAATAAAACCGTGTCATTACAGCACTGAATAATGCGTTTCTATGAACAAAATAAATCTAAAATAGTGGAGGAAACAAAATGAGATGCTGAATGAGATGTACGTGATCCAAGCTGCCCTAAACATGAGAATTCTTTATTTTAAGCTTTAAGCTAATGCATTCGCGTAATGGCTTGCCCTGTCAGGCGCTTTGACAGATGCGTTTCCAGCCTCAGCGCAAACACTTTCAGTTTACGGTCATATCCTTATCTGTAAATTCACTCAAGCATTTCATTTTTGCATTAAATCCTTCCTGACAGTCTGTGTTAAGTTTTAATATATACTGAATAAGCATCAGACAGACGGAACACAGTAGAGAGCGCAAAAAAAATATTAATTGTGCTGAAATTCTCTGTTGTTGAATGTTACATTTAGGTTTACAAGACAACATGTAGTGCACATATTTAATGAAATTAGGAAGTGTAAAGGGATAACAGCGTGTAATTATCATATAAGAAACAACAGTAATCGTGACTGTGATCAATGTGAACGCAGAACGTTCCTCTCACCTGTTGGTTAACACTGAATTTTGTCTGTATTATCTGTATTATTCTTTTAATTTTTAATATAGAGACTTAAACTATGTTCACTATATACATTGCTTAACAAATTTATATAAGGTTTTAACAAATTATGTAAGTTTTGTGACGCTGCTACAAACCAGTATTGGTGATTGGTGAACAGTATTGGTGATTACCAAAATAATTATTTTAGCTTTCTGTATTGGTAATCCTCCGATATGCATAGGCTCTTTAGTAACTTTATAGTGTTTTTTTTCTTCAGATACCCAATTACAGTTAAAAAGTACATGAACAATGTCAGCAAGAATGCAAGCTGTTATAAATGGCATAGAAGGCCATTTTTGATATGTGAATAAATACAATTTAGTTGTTTCAGTTTATTTGCCCAATAAATGATAATATGTTTAGATTTAAACCATTTTTGACAGGCTCCTAAAATGTTTGTTTTCTCTTTATTACAATAGGTGGTCTAATAAATTAAGCACTGTATGTTTTCATAGCATTCAGTTGGCACGTTTGTTTGAAGGACTTTGGGCAGAATGTGAGAATAGTGTGAATTTTGTTATTAAAATAAAAAAATGATTTTTTTTAAGCCAATTAATCGATTTAATTGGCCAACTAATCAATTATCAAAATAATTGTTAGTTGCAGCTTTACTGTATATATTTCAATAGATCTCCTCCTAGTGTTTGCCCTTAGCACTAATTTTCTGCACACGTGATAGTAGTGGACATGGAGGTGTTGTGCAATGCATATGTGCTTTAGTGTCTCTCTTCACACACTGACGGTAAACCAGCTATTTCTGAATGAAGTGTCTTATGTGTACACTTTTTGTCTTTAATTGCAGATCTTGAATGAGAACAGTGGATTTATAAAAGCACAGCTATGCAGACGATCAAGTGCGTCGTTGTTGGTGATGGTGCAGTGGGTAAAACCTGTCTATTAATCTCCTATACAACTAATAAATTCCCCTCCGAATACGTACCAACGGTGAGTAGCATTTTCTGCTTTTTTACATGTTTACTAATGTTATTAATGTCTCATGACTTGACCTGTCATATTTATGACTTTTTTTTTTTTTGTCCAGTGGATTTCAGTAGCTGTAATCCTTTTATTGTTTTTCCTTACAGGTCTTTGATAACTATGCAGTTACGGTTATGATTGGTGGTGAGCCGTACACCCTTGGGCTGTTTGACACTGCAGGTACAGTGCAAATTTCATTCATGGCTTGTTAATTAACATTCATCATCATTAGCTTTAATAAACCCTGTTTGACAGAAGGGTATTCTCTGGTTTTTAAAGTGTTTGTTTGAGAGGGTGGAGCTCATGGGCTGATGGGGAAAAAAACATCCATGATCGTCATTGTTGTAGAAATTAGACCTCGGGAGCTTTGGAGAATTCCACACATTCCTGTGGGGGGTGGTTGAGCTTGAAACTGCTGTTTTTGGAGGATTGTGGGACCAGTCTTTTGCAGTGCACGTGTTTAAATGCCCCATCCACCGCATGACTGAATGACGTCCGTTGGCTGCTCGGGATTGTAAATGCATTCTTGGTTTTAATTTATCCTTTTATTTCCGTCTCTTTGCAGGTCAGGAAGATTACGATAGATTACGACCCCTCAGCTATCCTCAGACAGATGTATTCTTAGTCTGTTTCTCAGTTGTTTCACCTTCTTCGTTTGAAAACGTCAAAGAAAAGGTGAGCTTGAATCATTCAAACAGTTTCCAGGCTCTATTTTTGGTGTGTCGTGCTGCCTGTGGTCCAAAATGACCAACTGCCATGTTTCCCCACATGATTTGGTGAAACTACAGGGTTGGACCTTGGTCCCTCTTGACTGGGATCCAGGGAAATAGAAAATGTTGTACATTTTGAAGTTAAATGCATTATTCTGTTGCACTTTTAGAGTTCAAACTGAACAGAATAAAAAGTCTTTGCATTGACTTTTACCTGGTCTTTAAAGTGGACTCAAACCTCTTTTTAGTAGGGCCCTATGATTTCCGCTGTATAACACAGAATGCCGTGGAATTTCCCAAATTTTGGATGAATAAATCTAGAATCAAAACGCATGTGACGCTCGCTGTGTCTTTAGCCTCTGCCGCCTCAATATGAGTGCTCGAACACATGAACATAATCTCTGGAACCGCTCTGAGAGTCTCTTCATAAGCATTTTGCCATTTCTTGTGAGAAAAAACAGAACTACTGCCATATTTACAAACAGAAATTTAAAGGTCTTTACAGCAACCCATCAAAATAAACATTTGGTTTAACTTGAAGAAACTGTGATGGAAATATAATACTTAATGTAATGATGATACTACTACTATTAATAATAGGGAGGCACTGTTACCACTTTTTCCAGTACTCACCCCATACCGATACTTCTAAATTTACATTTAATTTTTTTTTTTTTTTTTTTACATATTGGGTACAGAAACCCAAAGCGTAATATGTATAATATTAGTTGGTTAACATTTAGCAAATAGATATATATAAACATTAACATGAATATTTACCATAAAAAATATTTACCAGAATTTATTTACCAGAAAAATATAAATGCACAGTATTGCCTAAAAGAAGTTATTAAAAAATGTTTTTTATGAGATTCATTATTTACCGTTGCCTTTTGATTATTAAAATTTAAATTGAAAAATAATTTCATGGGGCCCTTCAAATACTGAATTCAACTGTCCATAAAAATTATGTGAATATGAATGGAGTGTTTCATTGGTGTATGTTGCGTTTGCCAATGATTCACAAGCTGATCACTTGAGCTAAGTGCACTTTGCTTTGAAACATGCAACGCGACACACTATATGCTACTTTAATTAAATTGCAGCATTTTGCCATTTGGTAAGGCCACTAAACCATATCCTGGTGTTACTTCATTTGACATGCTTTTCCAAGTCAATGTTGCGAAACATAACACAATTTTTTTGGCATTACAAAGCATTTTATTTTATTATGAGAAGTGAAAAAATGTTTCTAATCGATTGTAAAACTGTGTAGTGCACAAAAGAAAATAATAGTTGAATTTATAAAAATGCTTGGCGCAAAACATAACGTCATTTTATGTTATTATGAGAAGTGTAAAAATGTATATTTAAAAAAACTGTGGCTGGATTTATGCAGTACTGGCCTGCAATTTTGTTGCTAAGTATTTAATCTAGTCATTTTGGTCATTTACTACTATTTTTTTTATTTTTATTTTTTTACTACCTATTACACAAGTTAATTGGAAAAAATGGTCTGATCCTTTGGCTTTTGTCCTGCAGTGGGTACCTGAGATCACCCACCACTGTCCAAAGACCCCCTTCCTGCTGGTGGGGACGCAGATTGATTTGAGAGATGATCCTTCTACCATTGAGAAGCTTGCCAAGAACAAACAGAAACCCATCACTCCGGAGACAGCAGAGAAGCTGGCCCGCGATCTGAAGGCTGTCAAATATGTGGAGTGCTCCGCTCTGACACAGGTGAGTGAGGTCTCACGCACAGCGCACAATTATGATCATATGTTCATGAACGTTTATCATCTACATTACAATCAGAAACTGCCTCTTTAGTTGGTGATTTCAATGTCTAAAAATGGTTTTAAATCATCCTCAGTGGTTAGAAGTGTCCTGATGATGCAGTATTAAGATTTGATGTTTGATTGTTCAAGTCTTCCAGGTGTGTTTTTATTTATTTATTTTAATTTGTGCTAATTACCTTAACAAGAAAGTGGAATCTTTATAGCATTTGGTCAGAGGCTCAGAGACATTGGTGACTTTTTGTGGTTTTGAAAAAATTTAACTATGTTGAGGATTAACTTTTGGTTTGGTTTATGATCAGAGATTGATTTGTCATTGACCTGTTGACCAGCTATTTTCTGCCAATTGATGCTTGCATATTAGAATATAAATTGAAATGTGATCCATATCAAATGGGGTTTAGTCCTGTGTATTTTTGTATTTTACAGTATTTTACAGTAATGTACATTTGAGGTCGAAAGTTTAAATACACTTTGCAGAATCTGCAAAATGATATTTTACCAAAATATAAGGAGTCAAAATGCATGTTATTTTTTATCTAGTGCTTACCTGAATATGATATTTTACATAAAATATGTTTACATACAGTCCACCAGACAATAATAGTTGAATTTATAAAAATGACCCTGTTCAAAAGTTTACATACACTTGATTCTTAATACTGTGTTGTTACCTGAATGATCCACAGCTGTGTTTTTTTTTTAGTTTAGTGATAGTTGTTCATGAGTCCCTTGTTTGTCCTGAACAGTTAAACTGTCTGCTGTTCTTCAGTAAAATCCTTCAGGTGCCACAAATTCTTTGGTATTTGAAACCTTTCCAGGGATGACTGTTTGATTTTTAAACCCATCTTTTCACACTGAAGACAACTGAGGGACAAATGATGAATTAAGAGCCAGGGGTTGAAAACATTTGAACAGAATGAAGATGTGTACATTTTTCTTATTTTGCCTAAATGTTAGATTTTTGTAAATTAGTACTGCCTTTCAGAAGCTACAGAAGATACTTGCATGTTTCCAAGAAGACAAAATAAGTAAAATTAACTCTGATCTTCAGTCTCTTGATGCACTGTTTGAACCTTCTGTAATAGTTACATATGAGTTAAAATACACACAAATGCTGAAAAAAAAAAACTAAGAATTTGTAGGAACTGAAACAATTTTTTCTGAAGAACAGTGGGCAGTTTAACTGTTTAGGACAAACAAGGGACTCGAGAACAACTATCACAAAAAAATCAGCTGTGGATCATTCAAGTAACAACACATTATTAAGAATCAAGCAGATGTAAACTTTTGAACATGGGTAATTTTTATAAATTCAACTATTTTCTCTTGTGGACTATATCTTATTCAGGCCAGTACTAAATAAAAAAAAATAACATGCATTTTGTTTGATCCCTCTTTATTTTGCTAAAACAATGTTTTGCAAATTCTGCATGTTGTTTGTAACTTTTAATTTCAACTATAGCTTTTATGATTTCATGTTTGGCACTTTTGTTTTGCTCTTTAGAAAACAAATTTATCTGTTTTTGGACATCAGTATTTGACTTCATAAATGTCTGCATACAGTCTGTTTTGAAAAAGAGGACCATGGTTTGAGTTTAGGCAGTCGAAATGCAATTGGCATCCTAAATTGTAGATTACATTTGTTTTTGTTTTTTTATTCTTCTCACCATGTTTGTCACCATAGGCCTGCATGGCATCTGCACCTGTAGAATTACTGGTTTATCCTTCAGTGCAACAAGCTCTTCTACAAGCAGCTTCTCTTCCTCACTATCTGCTGTGCTCTGTTGAAATGTGCTAGTTCCTCTCTTGATATCTCACCTCTTCTTCTCTCTTTCTCATGTTTTCTGTAACTGCTAACATTGGTGCTTTATTCTGTTTCCCTTCCCTTCTGTGTTCATAGCGAGGTCTGAAGAATGTATTTGATGAAGCTATCCTAGCTGCCCTCGAACCTCCTGAAACGCAGCGAAAACGGAAGTGCTGTATATTTTAAACCTCTCTCTCTTTCTAATGCCCCACTCTTCCCCAGATGTTTGCTGCTTCCTTTAGTTACCTCTCGCTCCACAGAAATGACTACTTTCCCAATCTCTTAAGTGACGTCATCTATATGTATCTTCTTTCACCAATACTAAAGAACTTGCTTTTGCTGTTTTCTTTTTCTACTTTTTTTTGGTTGTTGTTGTTGGAGACTTGCTAACGTTAGACCCATCTCTTGGGAGTGACATTTGCCTCCTTTCTACAGATTTTTTTTTATTAATACTATTATGATTTGCACTTTGAGTTTGAATATAAAATGTGGAAGTTTACAATGAAGGGTTACATATATAGTACTGATATGTTGCTTCATTATGGTCTTTATTTCTTTGTTAGTGTTATTTAAGAGCAGACAAAGGTAAAATAGTTCAGTACTTTGCTGCTCAGTTTATTAGCATTTCATCATTCCTTATGTCAGTGTATTTATTTTGTACTGCAACAATTGTATCATATAAATTCTAAACTTATTAGCGTATGGCTACAGTTTGCAATTTGGTGCCATTCTTATCCGTACGACGTCTTGAGAGTTTAAATGGCTTAATATAATCCTGTGAAATGATTTGTGCCATTAATAAAGGACAGCTGCAATTGCCATTACTTACTGCGTCTCTCTCGTCAATTCTGCATTAATGCTGTTTTAAATCCAGAGTTGGGTTATGTTTTTAAATGGCCTGGGTCAACTTTGATGCCAACACTAACACAACACTGTTATACATTACCCACAGTGTCTTTTTGCACAAAAGCCCAATCCACATCTACCTTCCACCAGTTGTTTGTGAATAAATCCTTCTCACTATTGCTCACACAGTGGGTCCTTGTCACAGAACTGGACAATAACTTCTCAGACTACTCTTCTGAGGACGCTTTTCTCGAACAATGTCGTACTTATTGTTTACAAGCACCCAGCAGTTCCTCCTCTGCTCAGAAGAGTGTATTGTACATGTTCTCCCTTGCTTTAGCTGTCACCTGATGTGTTTTATCAACAAACAAAATCTAAAATTGCCATGAAAGTGTCCTCCTTGCTCATTTTGCCCAGATGAGGGCAGTTTTGTAGCACTTCCACACTGCAGGTTGCATTCTCTCGCAGATCATTTGTCTCCGTGTATGTTTGTTGTTTCACCCAGAGGCTTAAGTTTCTGTTTGACCAGCCCCTCACCTCACCAACCCTTCGGTCTCTGAGCCTGTGTTTGCTTGCACTTCCACTTTCTTGTTTGACACCTTGTGTTGTGACAGAATGACTGCACAGCATGGCTGATTCAGTTGGTTTTCAGTTGACTGGGTTTAAAGCTAATAGTTGAAGAGGAAGTATGAAGATGTTTAAATTTGATCAAACCAGCTGTATTTTATTTTTAGATATGGAATCTTTAGCAGAATTGGTTTATTAATAAAATGACACATCCCACATGGATAGTCCATCCAAAAAGAAACATGGTGTCATCATTTACTCACCCTGATGTCATTCCAAACATGTATGACTTTCATTTTTCTACAGAACACAGAAGATATTTTGAATAGTGTTGGTAACCTTTTTCATTTTCCATTATATGGTCAAAAATAAAAAAGGAAGTCAATGGGAACTGAAACTGGTTGGCAGCATTTTTCAAAAATCTTTTAATCTTTTTTTTCAAAGATCTTCCAGTTTTGGATGGGCTATCCTTTTAAGCATTTCGGCTGATTATATTGTGCTTTCAGCTATCAATAAGAGTGTAAAGGTGTGTTCACACTCAAAGTGAAGTGAATACCATATTGACCTGAATGACAACCCTGATTTTAAGACGACCCCTTTTCAAGATGTACCTTTTGGAAAAAGGCTTTTTGAAATCCAGATCTTGTGTTTTATTAAGAAAAGATTTTTTTTCTTAAATTATTTTTATATTGCATGTTTTTCCTATTTTAATTTTTGTTTTGAAAGTATGGTAAATACTGGTAAAATGTACCAGCAATCACAATCTAGATTGTATAACAAATAGGCTGTCCATCTCATAGTAGCTCATGTCGATGTAACCTTTTATTTATTTATATTTTTTCACTCCCGATGTTCTAACATTACAACATACATTAAGTATTTCTTGGCACACTCGTTTTACGCGTATTTGGCACCACCTATTGTGGGTGTATAATTGACATGTCAAAATCTAGACCCTAAATATAAGACGACCGTTTTTTTTTTTGTTTGTTTTTTTTTTAGATGCATTTCTAAGAAAAAAACATTGTCTTATATTTGGGTCAATATGGTATGTGTATTTCATCACTCGTGGGATGTTTTTTGGTGTCACTCGCATGAATAAAAACATTGTTTAATGCTGTCCTTCATTTTCTAATACAATTGATACAATAAGCCCCCTTAGCTGATTGGCTTGTGTGACAGCGCTTCATGCTAATTTTCTGCTTGAATTGAAATTTTTCAATCACGTCGTCCAATTTGTGTCTTTGCTTTATGTAATCTACTCACGCAAATAATTACTTTCCCTTTTGGGGTCGGCGCTAATAGCCTTGCGGGCAGCGTGGCAACATACAGTGCCTTGCGAAAGTATTCATACTCCATGTTTTTTGTTTTTTTTTCACATTTTATGTTGCTTCCTTATGTTAAACTGCTTTAAAGGAGAAGTTCAGTTCCAAAATAAAATTTTACAGATAATGTACTCAACCCCTTGTCATCCAAGATGTTCATGTCTTTCTTTCTTTCTTTCTTTCTTTCTTTCTTTCTTTCTTTCTTTCTTCAGTGGTAAATAAATTGTCTTTTGAGGAAAAAATTTCAGGATTTTTCTCCATATAGTGGACTTTTATGGTGTCCCTAGTTTGAACTTCCAAAATGCAGTTTAAATGCGGATTCAAACAATCCCAAATGCAGTTGTAAACGATCCCAGCTGAGGAAGAAGAGTCTTATCAAGTGAAACAACCTTTTTTTTTTATTACAATTTATATATTCTTTAACCTCAAATGCTCATCTTGTCTTGCTCTGCCTGAACTGTGTTTTTTCCACTTTAAGACAGTTAGGGTATGTCGAAAAAATCCCATCTCATTTTCTCCCTCAACTTCAAAATTGTCCTACATTGCTGTTTTAGCTTTTTTGTTAAGGGTGATCATCTTTGCATGTTCACTTTGCAAACACTGGGTCGATACTTCTGCAGCGATGTAGGATGATGTTTGAAATGTTTTTTGAAGTTGAGGGAGAAAAAGTGTAAGTATGTTTTTCAACATACCCTAACTGTCTTGAACCTAAAGAAACAGTTCAGGGAGAGCAAGACAAGACGAGGCTAAAAAATATATAAATTGTAATAAAAAAAAAAAACAGATCGTTTCGCTAGATAAGACCCTTCTTCCTCAGCTGGGATTGTTTACAATCACATTTGGGATGGTTGAAGCCGCATTTAAACTGAAATTTTGAAGTTCAAACTTGGGGCACCATTGAAGTCCACTATATGGAGAAAATTCCTGAAATGTTTTCGTCAAAAAACATAATTTCTTTACGGCTAAAGAAAGAAAGACATGAACACCTTGGATGACAAGGATGTTCTAGAAGTGAACTTCCTTTAAAATACTTTTTTTCCACATAAATCTACACTCCATACACCATAATTGAAAAGCAAAAACAGTTTTTTAACATCTTTGCAAATTTATTAAAAATAAAACTTAAATTATAAAATTTTTAGAGAGCTTTCAGCTTGTAGATGTTAATAATACACTTCAAGTGAAGTTAACCTGTGGCAATTTAAATTGAATAGGTATGATTTGGAAAGGCACACGTCTTCATAAAAGGTTTAACAGCTGAAAATGCATATTAGAGCAAAAAACAAGCCCTAAGGTAAAAAAAAAAACTGCCTGTAAAGCTCAGAAACATAAGGGGCTTCAACTAAGTACTGGGTTAAGGGTATGAATACTTATGCAATGTACTTATTTCAGTTTTTTTAATAAATTAATGGAGTTGTGACAATTCTGTTTTTGCTTTGTCATTATGGTACAGCAACATAACAAAATATCAACCAAAATGAAGAGGTATGAATACTTTCATAAGACACATTGCGGTTTGGGTGTGCCGAGTTTGAATCCTAGCTTGAGGACCTTAACCTTATCTCTACACTGTCCTGTCATAAAGGTGCCAAAAAAAATAAAATAAATAAAATGCTTTGGTGTGCACACATCATAACACTCTTATGCAACATTTGAATAGACATATTCTTTGAAAATAAACAGGAAATATATAAATTAGGTATATGGGTTTAGTTATGAGGAAACTTCCTAATTAATTATTTAGCTCTTTTTTTGGCTTATTCCCATTTTAGCATTCTTAGTTGCTTGGTTCCACTGTAAATATATGCATTTCCTGCACATTTAAATTTAGTGTATGCTTCTTATCCATTATTTCTACAATGCTGTTTATATATTTTGCATTTTCAAAATCTGCCATTTAATCATCCAATGATTTTTGTTCCCAAACCACCCATTGATTTTCTTTTCTCTGTCCGTGTGTTGACCCACGTTGAGTGTCCATCTCTCCCTTGCTTTGTGTTCACAGAAAGGCCTAAAGAACGTATTTGACGAGGCGATTTTGGCAGCCCTGGAGCCCCCAGAGCCCAAGAAGAAGCGTAAATGCGTGCTGCTATGAGCGCCCTCTTTCCCCATCTCGCCCCCTCTCCCTTCTTTGCTCTGCTAAGGCTGGTCCACAGCTTTACACTCTAAAAAGCAATGTGTAAAAGAAGTGAGTTTCAATATTTGCTCTGCAATAAAGATATAAAGAGTACCCACCATACACATGCACATATACACACAAGAAAAACCACACACACAACCCACATGCCCATTAATATAAAAAACCTAGAGGGCCTTTTCTAGTTTTGATTCCAGGGGTCTTACTTCTGTACTTCATGGTGAGGAATATTAGAGATGCTGCCTTGGTTTGCCGGCCGTATTTTGACATTTTAAGTGGGTCAGTGTAACACACACAGTAGTACAGACTCTCAGTCGCTAAAGTCTTAAGTAGGTTCAGGTTGTATTTCTTTCATTGTGCTGTGCAAACATTTTACGGTGTTCAAAATGGCAACTAAACCACTCTGACCTGATCCGAAACTTTGTCTGTCACTAGCCCAAGAAATAAAAGAAGTATCATATATAGAGATGTGTTCGCCGAGTGAGTCTGCCGAAATCCCTCTCCCACGCACCCTCGAACAACATCACCTGAAGTGCTTAGAAATAGCTCCTTATTCTTTGCCAATATTCCCATTTGATAGGCATTCAACACAGTAGTCCTGTAAATGGTTCAGTCGTTTTCCGTGTATACTTTTGACTCCTCATGAATGAAAAATTGGTCTATCTCAAGCAGGGAACTTTCTAACAGTGTTAGCAGAACAAGTGGCGTGTTCTAATGCGTTGCTAGGGACCATGGAAGCGTTTTTCCAGAACTTGTGATGCATGTAGGTAAGCCTCCAGGTTCCTTCGGATAGGTTAACATTAATTAATAATAATGTAAGCTGACAAAAGTTGTTGTAGGCTCCAGTTGTTTTTATTTTACCAAATGTTTTTTGTGATTTGTTTTTGTTTTATCTTAATTTTGTTTTCCGCAAAGGTTCATTTCACTCCTCCCTTTCGTTTAGGGACTGGATCCCAGCAGTTCTCTGATCCACCTGTGTTTTTTTTTTTTTGTGTTTTTTTTTTTTTTAGGAAGAAAGCAACTGTTTGTTTTATGTGTTGGTGCAAGATAACCTCTCTCAGAATCATGAACCAAGTTTAATAGTTTAACACCGGTGGATCAGAGTTAGTTTGGTTTCCAGTCCTTTTCCCCCCTCCCTAGTTATGTTTGTTTTGTTTTTGTTTTGGTGTAAACCAAATGCTCTGTATGAAGTCTCTCCTTTGTACTGTATATGCATTCTTTTGAGAAAAAATATTAAACTTATACCTTAATTGCCTTTATCATTTTCCAGTCCCTTTCTTAAAATGAACACTGCAATGTATCTTTACCTAAAGGAGCATATCTTTCTTAAAATGCTTGTGTATTTTTCAAATGATACGCAAATTTCTTTCTTTTTCCCATGCCTCAGTAGTTTTTGGATTCAGGACTGTAGTTGGTTAATGTGATCTTTCTGCCAGCAGGGTATGCTGTGTGACCAGATAGGTAAAGGACAGCCTCTTCGTCAGTAATCTGTAGCAGTGAAGGTTTAGTGAGTATGTTTCAGTCTATGTATTTTAACATACATGCACATAGGAATAGGGCATTAGCCATTTCAGTTAGTTATTTTTAGATCCTTTTGTCTAATGCAGCTTCCAGTACACAAATGTAGGTCTATTCATTCGCCTCATTAGAGCTGCATTAAAGCCGCATTAAAGCAGGGAAGATGTAATTTGGACTAAGTAGTGTAACTATCCAATTTCAGTCTTTTTTTCCGACAGAAGGCTGGTTTCACACATCTTGTTAGCATTTCAATTTCGGCACAGTTGCAGCATTCGCACAACCATAGTTTGAAACGCATATGCCTGTTGGCTTTGATGCAAAATTGTGTTTTTGTTGAGTCTGACTAAATTGAGATTGGGTTTAATGTAGATTAATGAGCATTTATATGTAAATGTGATTTCATTTTGTGATTTTTTTATAAAACTTTTAGTGATCTACTCCTGATAAGCATTTTAATTTATGACAAATGGGAAATTCACTATATGGTGACCACTGAAATCCTGTTTTCAAAATGATAGAAAAATTATAGTCACTGTTAGTGTTAGAGGGTCTTTTTTTTTTAATAATAAATAAAAAGGAAACAAGTAGAATAGAAAAAGAATAGAGAATGCTACTGTTAGAGGGTCTTTTTTTAATAAGTACCACAAATGTGTTTATTGTAATTCCCATTTGCTCAGATGGGAAGAAGAATAGAATACATCATAAAATGCTAGTGTTAGATGGTCTTTTTTTAATAAAAATAAAACTTTCAGAGTACCACAAATATATATTTTTTGTAATTCCCATTTGCTCAGATGGGAAGAAGAATAGAATAGATTAGAAATTGTTGTAATAGAAAATAGAATAGAAAAAGAATGCTTGTGTAAGTGTCTTTTTTTAATAAAAAATAAAACGTCAAATTTTGAAAAAGAATAGAGAATGCTAGTGTTAGAGGATATTTTTTTTAATAAAAATAAAACTTTAGGAGCACCACAAATAGGCTATATTTTTTGCATTCCCGTTTGCTCAAATGGAAAAAGAATAGCATAATAAAAAGAATAGAAAATTCTAGTGTTCATTTTTTTTATAGTAGAAGGTTCATTTTTTTATAATAAATAAAAAAAAAACAAGTAGATGGAATAGAAAACAAATAGGGAACACCAGTGTTAAGAGGGTCTTTTTTAAAATAATAATAATAAAACAAGTCACTATATAGAAAAATAATAGTCAATATTAGTGTTAGAGGGTCATTTTTTATAATAAATAAATAAGGAAACAAGTAGATAGTATAGAAAAAGAATAGATAATGCTAGTGTTAGAGGGTCTCTTTTTTTAAAAATAAAAATAAAACTTTACCACAAATATATTTTTTGTGATTCCAATTTGCTCAGATGGGAAGAAAAGAATAGATCAGAAAATTCTAGTGTTAGAGGGTATTTTTTGTGATAAAAAATAGAATAGAAAAGGAATAAAAAATGCTAGTGTAAGCGTCTTTTTTAATGAAAATAAAACAAGTCAAAAAAATTAAAAAAGAATAAAGAATGCTAGTGTTAGAGGGTCTTTTTTTAATAAAAAATAGAAATTTGAGAGTACCACAAATGGGCTATATTTTTTGCATTCCCATTTGATCAAATAGGAAAAAGAATAGAATAATAGAAAAGAATTGAAAATGCTAGCGTTAGAGGTTCATTTTTTAAAAATTAATAAAAAGAAAAGTAGATGGAATAGAAAATAGGGTCTTTTTTTAAATAATAATAATAAACAAGTCCAAAGAATAGAAAAGTAATAGTGAATGTTAGTGTTAGATGGTGTTTTTTTTTATATATATATATAATAAATAAAAAGGAAACAAGTAGAAAGAATAGAGAATGCTAGTGTTTGAGGGTCTTTTTTTGTAATAAAAATAAAACTGCGACTACCGTAATTTTTGTAATTCCCATTTGCTCAGATGGGAAAAAGAATAGAATGGATTAAAAAATTCCAGTGTTAGAGAGTCATTTTTTGTAATAAAAAATAGAATAGAAAGAATAAAGAATGTTAGTGTAAGAGGGTCTTTTTTTAAAATAATAATATAACAATTCAAAGGAATAGAAAAAAATAGGGAACGCTAGTGTTAGAGGGTATTTATTTAAATGATATTTTATAAAATTCCTACCATAAATATATCAAAACTTAATTTTTGATTAGTAATATGCATTACTATGAACTTCAGATTCCGGATTTTCTAATATTGTCCTATCCTAACAAACCATACATCAATGGAAAGCTTATTTATTCAGCTTTCATATGATGTATAAATAATTTCAAAATTGACCCTTATCACTGGTTTTGTGGTCCAGGGTCACATATAATGATATCGCTTTACCTATATGTGACCCTGGACCACAAAACCAGTCTTAAGTCGCTGGGGTATATTTGTAGCAATGGCCAAAAATACATTGTATGGGTCAAAATTATTGATTTTTCTTTTATGCCAAAAATCATTAGGAAATTAAGTAAAGATCATGTTCCATGAAGATTTTTTGTAAAATTCCTACTGTAAATATATCAAAATGTAATTTTTGATTAGTAATATGCATTGTTAAGAACATAATTTGGAGAACTTTAAAGGTGATTTTCTCACTATTTAGATTTTTTTGCACCCTCAGATTCCAGATTTTCAAATAGATGTATCTCTGACAAATATTGTCCTATCCTAACAAACCATACATCAATAGAAAGCTTATTTATTGAGCTTTCATATGCTGTATACATCTCAGTTTTGTAAAATTTAACCTTATGACTGGTTTTGTGGTCCAGGATCACATATAAGGTGGTAAATAGTTTCTAAATAACCTAATCTGTTTAACTGTTTTATATTCTTACATTTCTTATCAAGATCACATTTATTGTTTTTATCACACGGTCTACTCAAGATGTATAAATTACGCTGGGGTGAATGAGTTAACACATTCCTTGAATGTTTTATGTGATGGTTGTCAGAGTACACTTGTGTTAAACAGCCACAGCAAACCATTAATTATGAAGTGTGGAATGGCAGGCATTCCTCGGTTTGGTTGCTGGGGGTGTCCACCTGCAGGACTTCAGTCATTATCAGCGGCATTATCAGTGTGCAGGTTCAACCTACTGACAACTTTGCCAGAACGCCGATG
The DNA here is from genome assembly GCF_049309525.1 of Garra rufa. NCBI lineage: Eukaryota > Metazoa > Chordata > Actinopteri > Cypriniformes > Cyprinidae > Garra > Garra rufa. Next base: position 7,286,886 of record NC_133380.1, on the reverse strand, counting down.
CAGATGATGACTGTTATGAAAACATCACCAGCTGTGCTGCCGTCACCGGGTGAGTCTCACGAGAATCTGTCAAGGAGCAACCCATGTTGTACATCAACGTCTCATGATAGATAACATTGTGTGTTTAATTGAAAATGTCACAATGCACAATTTTTTTGGTGATGCCAGTCCAATATTTACAGGTCTATTTTTTAACAGTGGCTTAAAAGAAGGTATGCTTGCCTTTTTTCCCCTTTCTAAAACATCTCTGTGTTTCTATAGGGTGAGCGTTTGAACTCAATGACTTGTACACGTGTATCCTCAGAGGTGTGATTTGAGGTCATTGTGATCTTATGCAAGTCTTCCCCATCACTTCATGCTCTGTACTCGCAATTTCCAGGTGGATGATTTTGAAATGTTAAACTTTTATCCGAGAATAGGGGTGATTTGTCATCTGGGCAAGCCTTAAACAGATTGTCCAAGCTGTCCACTGCTTTTGGATCTCTCCTGTCCTAAACGGGAAAGTTGTAAAGCTGATTCCCATCCAAAGCAAACACTATGAACTGACGTTCATTTCTCTGCCCTGCCATGCTCTTCTTGGAGAGTGTTGTGATGTCTCCCGCAGGATGGCATTTCTCTTCATCATGCCTGAAGGGCCAATTAAAGCCAAAGGCTAAACCTGGAACCCATAGGCCTCCGAAGACCCATAAATATTAGTGGTAGAGGTGACAAACGCAACTCTGTCTTTCAGTGACGGTGTTGTCAAGCGTAAGTCTGCACAGCGTGAGATGAAGCCGCAGATAAGCTGGAAGAGGGCTGGGTTGAAGCCTCAGATGTGCCAGTCAGTGTGGGATGTGTTGAAAGGTTAGGCCGTGGACTGCGACTGCTGTGAGTGTTGAAATATTACAGAGTCTTAAATCAAAAACCCACATCCCCTGTTCTCCACCACCCTTTGGCCATCCGTAACAGCTGAAACTGAGTCTTGCATACATACCGTGACTGCACTGTAAAAGCAGGCTGACTTTATGTTGGATCGGCTTTAGGAACAAGTTAGTCTCTTATACTTTTTTTTTTCGTGTCTTTTTTCCTAGAATGCAACTATTACAACTACTTTTTGGTCCTTTTTGGTTTGGATGGTCAGGTTTAGGCTATATATGAATATGAATTTCCTAAGTTTAAGATTTACAGTTGAGGTCAAAAGTTTACATACACCTTGCAGAATCTGCAAAATGTTAATTATTTTAGCAAAATAAGAGGGATCATACAAGATGCTTATGTGATTCTTGATTCTTAATACTGTGTTGTTACCTGAATGATCCACAAGTGTTTTTATTTATTTATTTTTTTTTGTCTTTGTTTAGTGAGAGTTGTTCATGAGTTCCTTGTTTGTCCTGAACAGTTGCTCGCTGTTCTTCAGAAAAGTCCTTCAGGTCCCACAAATTCTTTGATTTTTCAGCATTTCTGTGTATTTTAACCCTTTCCAACAATGACTGTATGATTTTGAGATCCATCTTTTCACACTGAGGACAACTGAGGGACTCATATGCAACTATTACAAAGGGTTCAAATGCTCACTGATGCTTCAGAAGGAAAAACAATGCATTAAGAGCCAAAACTTTTGAACAGAATGAAGATGTGTACATTTTACTTATTTTGCCTACATTTTTTTTTCTTCTTCTTCATTTAGTACGGCGCCCTTTAGAAACTACAGGAGATACTTGTTTCCCAGAAGACAAAATAAGTTAAATTTACCCTGATCTTCAAATTCAAAAAGTGTATACCCCTGGCATTTAATGCATCGTGTTTCCTTTCTGCAGCTTTAGTAAGCATTTGAACCTTTTGTAATAGTTGCATATGAGTCCCTCAGTTGTCCTCAGTGTGAAAAGATCAAAATCATAATATAAATCAAAACAAATAAGTAAAACATCACATGTGTTACCCTGGACCACAAAACCAGTCATATGTAGCAGTACATTGTGTGAGTCAAACTTATCCATTTTTATTTTATGCCAAAAATCATTAGGATATTTAATAAAGCTCATGTTCAGTGAATATATTGTGTAAATTTCCTACTGTAAATATATTAAAACTTAATTTTTGATTAGTAATATGCATTGCCAAGAACTTCATTTAGACAACTTTAAAGGCGATTTTCTAAATATTTAGATTTTTTTTTGCACCCTCAGATTCCAGATTTTCAAATAGTTGTATCTCAGCCCAACATTGTCCTATCCTAACAAATCATACATCATTGGAAAGCTTATTTTCATATCATGTATAAATCTCAATTTGAAAAAAATTGACCCTTATAACTGGTTTCGAATCACTTTTGACTTGCGTCACTACCGGGCGACCATAACATAAAAAGGGCGCCGGTGCAACACAATACATCTTCGTCGTCTTCAGCTTTCTTTGTCTGAGAGTGCATTGGAAGCGGTAAGAGATTATTTCTCTGACTACTATCATGACGAGCACTAGCAAATCGTTTAAGAGGTGTGTTGATCCGTGTCCTCGTTATCTGACGCCTGATGACACGCATGATCTTTTGTTTGGGCAAAGAGCACGCACGCGATGTCCTTGAGGGGGCATCGTGTGTTCACTGTGAGCGTTTTTCTATGAAAAAGCTCCGGTCTCGTCTGTCTCTCTTTTCGAGGAAAGAAGAGCGTTCATTTGTCCCTCGCAGATCAGGTCCTGCCGCTGCCGAGGCGCGGAGGAAACTGAGCTCGTGGGGTTCACAAGTGGAACTGGCTGACGAATTAGAAAGGGGGGGCTTTCCCTTTCTCACTCATCAACCAGAGACAAGGACAGACTCCTGGCTGATGATGACGCCATATCTTTGACGTCATCGGATCCTGGAGCAAGTGCTCTTTTGGGTTCTACCCAAGAGGAGCAGGAAGAGATGGATGAAGAGGCCGAGTCCTCTCAGCCTTCCTACCCTGCATACGAGGAGCTCCTTGAGGTTATGGACCGCGCCACGGCAAGTCAAGCCAGAAAGGTGGCACCGCGAGGTCGCCTCGACGAGCGCTACCTTTCAGACCATAACCTCCCAGCTCTGGTGAGCCTCCCATTCCTTCCCGATCTTCATGTGGAGATCGAGAAGGTCTGGAGAAAGCCGTATTCTTCCCGCATCCATAGTTCGTCACTGGTGAACTATGTGAACATCGAGGGAATGCGTGACCACGGCTATGAGATGCCCCCTGTTGAAGAGACGGGTCAGGGATTCTCCCAAAAGGCTCCCTCTTTGCCATCTCCGGCCCTTCAATCAACATCTCGGTTGAACGGCAAAGCGTATGCAGCAGCAGGTCAGGCAGTGGGTGCGTTGCACACTATGGCAGTGCTTCAAGCCTACCAGGCTGATCTACTGAAAGACCTGGATAAAGGTCAGGGACTCGCCCCTGACCAAGTAGCTGAGCTCCGTCGCACCACGGATCTTGCTCTTCGTGCCACCAAGCAGGCCGCTACCCACATGGAAAGACATCTGTGGGTGAACCTGGCCGACGTCGGGAAGAAAGAGAAGGGCTTTCTTCTTGACGTGCCGGTTTCGCCCTCTGAGCTTTTCGGTGCCTCCGTTGAGACGGTGGTCGAAAAGTTCAGAGAAGCAAAGACGCGCTTAGCTGCCTTTAAATCCTTCATTTCTCGAAGGTCCAGGCCTGAGCCCGAACATCATAGGGGTCCTGCTCCGTCTCCTTCTGAGGAACAGAGAAGAGTGCAGAAGGCTAGCATTGCGGCCCGCGCCCCTCCCCAGTCTGCGGGTAGGAGGCGACGTGGGCTGAGAGGTGGCAGACGGGACCTGAGGGAAGTGATCCAGGCGAGACAACAGTCTCGAATGGATCAGAGCAAATGTAATTTTTGCTGCCTTCCCTCTGTCCAGTCTGGCCATCTCATTAATTCCCCTATTTTCACCATTACCTAAGTACGGTTAGGGTGGGGCTTCCTGCACGCTCCCCGGACCTATGATGTTTTTAGCGGTTCTATTATTATAGGAACCCTGATTACTGAAGGCCTGGCACCAATTTTACTGGGCTGTTTCTGGGGAAACCCGCCTCTACAACGCGCAGGACGTTTTATGGGTGAGTACAATCCATTTCTTCTTAAGAAAATGTTTATTCTGGATCTGTTTCTGTGTGTTGTGTTTATTCCTTAGGAAGGAATACTGATAGCTCAACGAAGCACCCCTCCCTCCGGTCGTATGGTGATGTTCGTTCTCCAACACTTCGATCCAGAAGGGACAGCCTATAGAACAGGTTTCCCCCCTTTCAGTGGTTAAACGTGGAATGTTTCCTTCGCCTAGGTAAGCGTCTTAAAACACATTTAGGATTGCCCTAGCATGTTTATCTCTGTTGCAGGCCTGCATACGAGAATCCCCTTCGTGTCTCTCCTCTTTAAGCCTCTTGTTTCCGTGGAAACAGAGCTTCTTTATCCTGTTTAGACAGGAGTTTGCTAAATGGAGAACCAGCAGGCCACCCCCTTTATATACCTGAGGGTGGGGGAAGTGCTCGCTGCAGACTCGAACAACTAAAAGATGCTCCCTTTCCTGCGGAAAAGGTTTAATTTGAGCACCACCTGGTGACCAATGGTTTGGTTTAGGATTCTAGTTCACTGTTATGTGAACGCTCCCCTTTCTGCAGAAAGGGTTTTACCAAAATTGAGCGTCACTCTGTGACTCTTTTCAAGCCACCTCTTATTAGCCTAAGGGCAGGGGAAATGCATGATGTGGAATCTACATCCAGGTTGACAGATGATCCCCTCTCTGTGGAAAGGGTTTGAGCATCTTTTAAGGAGCCAGTCTCTGGCACCTTAGAGTCGATTCTTGCTCCTCAGGCCTCATTTCACTTCCCTTTCTGAGGAAAGGTTTTACGAAGTATCAAACTGTTAGGACGGTTTTTCCAAAAGGAAACTGTCCTCACTATTTATTTCTGGAGCTCCCAGAATTCTATCAGGCAACCACAGTGCTCCCCTTTCTGACGAAAGGGTCCTTTAGAGCATAAGAACCTGCATTCCTCCCTGTGCGCAGGGTTTTGGAACCGACCTTATAGCTCCCCTATTGTCTAGGGTTCCCTTCAGAGCACTATCCCCGGGCGGAAAGTCTTCCTCCCTTCTTAGGGGTGGGAGTCTACCCTGGGTAGACTTTGAGAGTAACTAACCTTCTACAAGGATGTTGGCGTGCCCCCCTTTGTCAAGGGTTCACTGAAGCAGAGCACCACTTCTTGGTGGCCAAGTTTTCCCCCCTGTGCTTCAGGGTTAGGAGCTTGACCTTCATACTTCAGGTCTTACTCTCCAGCCTTGTGGTCTGGTTGTATGCTCCCCTTTACGAAGGGTAATAGTTAGAGCATTCGCTCCTGTTGGGTTACGCCAGCTCCCCTTCTAACGAAGGGTCCTCTACGAGCGCCAACCCACCTTCGTGAGATTGCCTGACCTTTTACAGGCTGTGTGGACCGGGCTGTGCAGAGCAGTGCCCCTTCTGAAGGATGATCCTCCCTGTGGATCAGGGATAGGAATTTGTCCTCTACTATTGTCCACTATTACAGGATGGTCTCAGCTCCAGGGTTATCTCTGTTGACAGATAGTTTGCGAGCTTCTGTCCAGAGTAAGGTGCAGCATTGCTCCCCTCATCTGAAGGTTAACCCCTTCTTCTGTCTATTTAGACAGCCTGGAGCTGGTAGTGAAACCCCCTGGGAAAACACTCTCCTTATATCCGATCATTTCGGTAAGTGTCCCACGCTACGCTTGGGCATCTTTCATAAAATCCACAAGAGTGGTAAGTGCACAGACATCTGGGGCACTTTAATAAAAACCACATGTGTGGTAAGTTCCCACCGAGTTATGATTTCTTCCTTAAACCCTTTATGGCATGGGTCACGCGTTTCCTCATTCCCATTTATTGGAGTTGGCTTACAACCCCGATCTCCTGGGTTCAACTCTTTAGATATCACTGCCGATGTCTACCAACCATCCGCTATTAGGGCGTGCCACTGCTAGTGGCCCTTTTTCTGAACGGACCTAGGACAGGTCTGCTGCCCTCATATGGGAGCCAGTTCCTGAGGGAACTAGGCCCTATGTTACGGTAGCTCCTTGTTCTGACAAGTCTAAGTCTAACCATTGAAACCTAGCCGTTTCCCCCAGAAGGAATTACTCTAATTCCAAGCCTAGAGCTGGGCCCTGGGTTCTACCCATCCAGGTAAGTGGGTTACAGTTCAGGCCGTTTGGCCATGGGGGACAATGTATTGACAGCCGTCATTACGTCCTAGTAGGGGCAATTCTTTTCAGAATTGATGCTTAGTGCTTATACATAGCATGCACTCCCCTCAGCATGGCAGCATGGGTATATCGGTTCCCCAAAGCACCCTCTAGAGATTCTATTTCCTTTGAAAGGGAACGTCTCTAAGGTTACGT
>NC_133380.1:7241227-7280014 GCF_049309525.1 Garra rufa | reverse complement strand
AGATAGGACCCATCATTTTGAGGTAAATGTGTTCAAAAGGCTGAAAAATCTGTGTGTAACTTTAAGGAACATCAATACCGAACACTTTTTTTTCTGCAGTTAAGCGCACTTTATGGATGTTATTCCGCAATATTTAGTTTTTATATGTGTACCACTGTTCAGGACTGTGCTAGCTAGCCATGTACTGATTAGTATCTTTGAGCTTGTTTTTATATTAATATAATAGCTAAAACGTTTTCTGGCATTTCGGTAGTGACATCTTGGTTTTTATTGGGTGTTTTTCCATAAAATTTTAACTACTGAAACAGTCACGACCGAAACATGTCATCATTGTTTCGGTAGTGACAAAAGAGAACACAAAATCCTTAATTTGGGGGAATTTTCCACATCCCTAACTTTCAAGTCAGTATGATCAACTTTTTGCCTTTTACAAAGAAAAATTGTATTCAAAATACCATGTATTACACTTGAAATATTGTTAGAAATGTAACTGCTATTGATTTACCTCTGACCATTTTTTTTTTTAGAAAATGGCAAAAAATATATATTTACAATGTAGATGTAAGCAAAACCTTAATAGATCAATTTAATCCTTCTAATTAAATTATTATTACTGTGTTTCGGTAATAGCAAATTTGGGGAGAGAATATTCCAAAACTTTTGAAAATTTATACAGTATGTTAATGAAGTATGTTAATACAGTATGAGAATGAACTGCACAGTTACTAGAAATGCATACCTTATATATTTTACAATTTGCATACATACAATTTATTTGGAAAAAGACATTTTTTCAAGACATTTCCAACTCTGACTTTAGACCAGTTTCTGTAGAATGGCCCTATATGTTGTGCGCACAACATTAAAACTTCTCAAACTTTGTCCATATGGAGAACAAGTAATTTAGATGAAACGTTTACGTTCATGAATTTTTGATGCTCTGAGGGCAAAACACATAAACACAAACCAGCTTGAAAGCATCTGTAGCCCAGGAAATATTTGATTCATTTACATTTTTTTGACATGTTTCCTTCAGTAATATGACAAATTGTTCTGTGTATTGCATCTCAGTATTATTATAATACAAATATGTTATGATTAAAGTCCTTTTTGCAGACTGAAATAACATGCACTAGCATCTGCTTCTCCTGATTTTTTTTCATTGCAGAGAATCCGGCAGTGACTTCTCTAATCCCTCAGTTTAGTTTATTGTGACACGCCAGTTCGCTCATGGTGTTCAGATACATGTGTCGCATCCATGGGCCGTCTCCTTCGGTCACCGCCGAGCGAATAAGAACCCCTCAGGTGTCTTGGGTGTCCCATCTATCCATAAACCCTCAGCTTATCTGTTGACAGCTTGTCCCGTCTGCCAAGCGGCTCATCTCTCTGACCATACTTCCATATCATGGATGCAGAACAGCCATGTCCAAACTAGATACCAGCATGTGTTCACAGTGCAGGTGGCTGGGGGAGATCTCAATTGGTAAAACAGCATAGCTGAGGTTGATGGATTAAGCGTAAGGCCTGTTTATGGCCGTATCCTCTTTTTTTATTTTTGGTATTTGTGATCTCATGACAGTCCCTACACCTGTGTCCGATCACAGGATCTGATATTTGTCCACATGGAAAGCACCTCCATAGTTTTAGTCATTGCATCACCACTGAGATATGTGGATACAAATTTAGATTCCTGACTTCTGGGCAGAGGGGGTTTGCATCAGGCTGGAAGGCCTTATATATCACTGCATGATGGATGAGCCAGTGTGGAGGAATTCTCTGTGGTTTATGCTCAAACAATACTGTTCACTGAGATGCCCCAGCTTGAACCTTTAGTTCATTCACGCTGCTCACAATGACAAGCATTCGTATTTACCTGAAAATGGGGATTGTTGTGTGTACAGGTGTGCTAAGTACAGTAATTCCTCATCTTTTTGTTTCACCAAAATTTGCACCTCCTTAAACTTAAAATTTCAAACAAAAATGAAAACGTATAGGCCGTCCTACATGCAGATGAATTTGTTTCTTCATAGGAACAGATTTGGAGAAATTTTGCATTACGTCACTCAGTAGATCCTCTGCAGCGAATGCACTGTAAAAAGTTCTCACCAGATTCAACTTAAAAACCTAAGTTCAGCAGCTGCCTTAAAATGTTAAGTTAAATCAGCTTGTTGTATCTGATTGTATTAGTCTATACACTGAGTGACATTCAGTGTAAAAAGAGCAAATGAGAGAATAAATTTAGTATATTGGTAGGGACATGTCTCTATAGCATCCCTACTAATGGCTGTGCCCTTGATGACAGATTTTCATTTTGGGGTGTAAACTGGTACATCCACTGTAAACTATTTAGTTCTTATGATCAAATCTTTAACAATAAGGGAAATTGATTTTGTAAATGCAGTTTGGCATTGCCTGATTCCTGTTTCTTACTGTTAATTACTGTTTGATTCTCTACCAGCGGTTGGTATCAGGATAATGTCTTTGTGAGGGCCAGGGGTCATTGCACAACCTGATGCTTCACAAAAAAAAAGTGAAGGAAGAAGGGGGAGGAGTATGGCAACTGTCATCACAAACAAGAAACAGCTGTCTCATTTGTGTAACTTGTTTTCTTTTAATATGAGAAGTATGTTGGTAGAGATCTGTGAGTTTTGAGGAAGGCCTGGGAGGAGAGAGGAGCACTTACATCTATCATTGTTTTTTTTGTTTTTCTCCTTTTTCACTACTGGAATCATTCTTCCAGACTTTTTGTGAACTTATGCCTCTCTTTGCAAACACATTCACCCTTCATGTCCTGTGAGATGAGTTTAAAGAGGTAGTTCACTCAAAAATGAAAATTCAGTCATTGAATGCATACCCATATGTCGTTTTAAACCCGTAAGACCTTAAATATATTTTTGATGAAATCCAGGAGCTTTCTGACCCTCCTTAGACAGCAAGGGTCCTACCATGTTCGAGGTCCAGAAAGGTACCAATAACATCGACAAGATAGTCCATGTGACATCAGTGGTTCAACCGAAATTTTATCAAGCTACGAGAATACTTTTTCTGCAAAAAAAAAAAAAAAAAAAAAACCCCGAAAGGAATTATTTGTTTTTCTATAAATGTGACAAGTGGACAATATGTGACCCTGGACCACAAAACCGGTCGTTTTTTTTATTATTATTAAGATGCATATATCATCTGAAAGTTGAATAAATAAGCTTTCCATTGATGTATGGTTTGTATGGTATGACAATATTTAGCCGAGAGACAACTATTTGAATATCTGGAATCTGAGGGTGCAAAAAAATCAAAATATTGAGAAAATTCCCTTTAAACTTGTCCAAATGAAGTTCTTAGCAATGCATATTACTAATCAAAAATGTACTTTTTGATACATTTACAATAGGATGTTTTATGGAACATGATCTTTACTTATCCTAATCATTTTTGGCATAAAAGAAAAATAATTTTGACCCATACAATGCATTTTTTTGCTATTGCTACAAATATACCTGTGCTACTTAAGACTGGTTTTGTGGTCCAGGGTCACATATTTGAATTAGATACAGTTTTGTAATCATGTGACCAACACAAAAAATTTATTCAGATGGATAGATAACTTTTTTCAAATCCATACATTAATGGCCAAAAATGGCATGTTTGCCATTCACTTTCACGTCTTAGTTAATCAAACAAATGTTACTGTGTTGACTTCAGAGACCAAAGTCATATTAAAAGTAGCTGAAAGGCTAAAGCCCCTGATCTTTGAGTTCCTTTATTGAATTGTAGGTTGATAATTATGTTATGTCCCTGGAAAAGCCTTTCCAAATATTAAATTACTGTGTGGTATTTTCCATCAAAGAGGCGGTGACAGGGCCATTCTGTTGACAGGATTAGATTTCTCATAGTGAAATCTCCCTCAAGCACATTTGAGATCTATTCTCATACGCACTGATTTTTCCACATTCATGCCCACATATTTGTTCCCCAAATAGGCATAGAAGAAATTTATTACAGCCACAGACAGGTTGTCCTTTCCTAAGTCGCACTGAAACATCCATGTTACGCATTTCAAAACACGCACCATAAAATGGCAGCGAACATAAACACTTTTAGGCCCCAATATCTTTACTTCCACAAGCACAGGATGTGCTGGATATTATGAGGATTTCGTTATGATTTCTCCAGCCTGCGTCCACAGATATGCCCCCTGCTTTAATTTCCCGGTGCACAATAAAAGCCGAATCCTCGGCTCTTCAAACCCACTTCTTCCTGTTCCTCAAAGCAGCTTATTAGTAACAGACATTGCTACTGCAAAGAATATAGAAGCAGACTTTAAAATGTACATATAAAATGAGATGGTGGGATATGCACACTCTCACGCTTTTCCAACTACTGTAAAAAGCCAGAGGTGGTTTGATGACATATGAAACACAAATGAATGCTAAAATGTGTCAGTTCGCTTGAAAAGAAACCTGAGGGTGTAATCTACCCATCTACCGTTACAAGAGCAAAACTAGGCCCTTGATAGGGTAGACAGTCGCATCCTACAGCGAGGGTGGAGTAGTTTGGTGTGTTCGCTTGTAATAGAAACATAAGGCTTAGCAGCCTGCAGTCATGCTTTATTTTTTAAAGGTGTGTAACTATGTTTTCTGTTTCTATTTAAAGGTTTCTGCATGTGTTTAAACTCGGCCAATAATGTGAGAAGTTTTTTACATTTATAATGTTTCAAAAGATTTCAAATAAACGCTGTTCTTTTGAACTGAAAAAAAAAATCCACTAAAATATAAAGCAGCACTTCTGTTTTCAACATTGATAATGATATGAAATGTTTCTTGAGCAGCAAATCAGCATATTAGATTGATTTCTGAAGTATCAGGACTGGAGTAATGATGCTGGAAATTCAGTTTTGCATCACAGGAATAAATATTTAATTATGTGTTAAATGATATATTAAAATAGAAAAGTGATTTTAAATTGTAATAATATTTCACAATATTACTGTTATTTTGGATCATGTAAATACAACCCTTGTGAGCATAAAAGACTTCATTCCAAAACATTAGAAAACCAACTTTTTATATATGTGACCCTGAACCACAAAACCAGTCATAAGGGTCAATTTTTTGAAATTGAGATTTATACATTATCTAAAAGCTGAAAAAATAAGCTTCCTATTTATGTATGGTTTGTTAGAATAGGGCAAAGATACAACTATTTAAAAAAATCTGGAATCTGAATGTGCAAAAAATCTAAATATTGAAATGTAAAGTTGTCCAAATGAAGTTCTCAGCAATGCATATTACTAATCAAAAAATAAGTTTTGATATAATAACACTGAAAAAAATTATTTGTTGAATTGACTAATTTTTTAAAGGTAAGTGGCTGCAATCAATTTATTTTAGCTGCATTTAAGTAAAAAAAATTTTTTTTTTGAAAGTTAGTCAACAAAATTTGTTTATTTAAATGTAGCTAAAATAAATTGATTGTTATTATTTATTAATTGATTAATTCTTTTTCAGTCAATGGTAGGAAATTTACAAAATATCTTCATGGAACATGATTTTTACGTAATATCCTAATGATTTTTTTACATAAAAGAAAAAGGGTCATAAGGGTCAATTTAAAAAAAAAAAATTCTAAAAAAAATTAATTTTCTAAAATAAATAAGCTTCCCATTGATGTATGGTTTGTTAGGATAGGACAAAGATACAACTATTTGAAAATCTGGAATCTGAGCGTGCAAAAAAAATCAAAATATTCAGAATTTAAAGTTGTCCAAATTAAGTTCTTAGAAATGCATATTACTAATCATAAATTAAGTTTTGATATATTTATGGTAGGAAATTTACAAAATATCTTCATGGAACATGATTTTTACTTATTATTCTAATGATTTTTGGCATAAAAGAAAAATCGATAAAATAAACCAGTTATAAGGGTCAGTTTTTTGAAATTGAGATTTATATATCATCTGAAATAAGCTTTTCATTGATGTATGGTTTGTTAGGATAGGGCAATATTTAGTTGAGATACAACTATTTGAAAATCTGAAATCTGAGGTGCAATAAACTCAAAATATTGAGAAAAATCACCTTTAAAGTTGTGCAAATGAAGTTCTTAGCAATGCATATCACTAATCAAATTAATTTTAATATATTTACAGTAGAAAATTTACAAAATATTCTCATGTAACACGATCTTTATTTAATATCCTAATGAATTTTGGCATAAAAGAAAAATCGATCATTTTGACCCATACAATGGTTTTTTGGCTATTGCTACAAATATACCTGTGCTACTTAAGACTGGTTTTGTGGTCCAGGGTCACATACATGTATTGAACTGCATGCAAAAATTAAATTGGCCTTCAAAAATGTGTGGAAATGTGACACAGCACAAGCCATTGGGCAACAGCTTGGCAAAGCGGTGCTTACGAAAGTCATCTCTGGGGCTGCTTTGTTGCAGCAGCGAACCACATTTATGCATGTCCGACAAAGCTTCATTCCTGCCATTATTCCATGAATAGTTTCTATAAATATTTATTGTTCTTGGCGTGATGCATGACTCTCCGAGTTCAGCCTAGAACGTGTCACTAGGCAGCTGTCTGTCTGGTACACGCGCCGGCACTACCCTGATTCATCAAACCTCTTAACTACCATACACTCGTCTGTAAAGCATGATAGAGGTGAAAGATGCCATTGGTAATGTTATGGAATAATTTAGATGTGAGGTTAACCTGGGGATTTCATAATGATCTTGTACAGAATTCAAAAGTTTGGGTATCTTATGCTCACCAAGGCTTTATTTATTTATTTTTACAATTTAAAAGTGTTCTTAGTTTAATGTTTTAAAATTGAATTTATTCCTGTAATAAAAGCTGAATTTTCAGCATTGTTACTCCAGTCTTCAGTGTCACATAATCCTTCAGAAATCATTCTAATATGTGACCCTGGACCACAAAACCAGTCATAAGGTTAAATTTGACAAAACTGAGATTTATACATCATATGAAAGCTCAATAAATAAGCTGATGTATTAAAATATGTATAAAATGTGTAAATGTGATGTATAAAATTGATGTATGGTTTGTTAGGATAGGACAATATTTGCCCGAGATACAGCTATTTGAAATCAGAAATCTGAGGATGCAAAAAAATCAAAAAGACTGAGAAAATCACCTTTAAAGTTGTCCAAATTAGGTTCTTAACAATGCATATTACAAATCAAAAATTACATTTTGATATGTTTACAGTAGGAATTTTACAAAAAATCTTCATGGAACATGAACTTTACTTAATTTCTTAATGATTTTTGGCATAAAAGAAAAATAAAAAATTTTGACCCATGCAATGTATTTTTGGCTATTGCTACAAATATACCCCAGCGACTTAAGACTGGTTTTGTGGTCCAGGGTCACATATGTTGATTTGCTGCTCAAGAAACAATAAGAAATATTTATTATTATTAATGTTGAAAATGGTTTTATACATTTGTTCAGAATTCTTCTTTTGTAATACTGACCCCAAACTTTTAAAATATTTAACTTCAAATTTAATAAAATGTTATAATGAGGCACAGAGTGTGTGGGAGCCAATTTTTGGATGATTTAAAAGCAGAATTGTAAAGTTGATAATTTTATACAACTGTTTTATAATGTAATAAGCTTATTTTATAAAGGTAATTTTATGAATAATTTAAACATATATATTTAAATAATTTTCTAAATAGTTATACACAATTATTTGATACTTTTGAAATAAAATAATTTTATATAATTTAATACAATTCAATAATGAGGCACGTAGAGTGTTTTTAAATGATTTAAAAGCGGAATTGTACATTTTATAATTTTATACAACCGTTTTATAATGTAATTTAATAAGCTTATTTTATAAAAGTAATTTTATGAATAATTCAAAAATATATATATTTTTTTTAATTTCTAAATTATATACAATTATTTGATACTTTTGAAATTAAAATGCAATTTTATAATGAGGCACTTAGAGTGTATGGGGCCAATTTTTAGATGATTTATAAGTGGAATTGTAAAGTTTATAATTTTATACAACTGTTTTATAATATATTTTAATAAAAGCTTATTTCGAATAAATAATTCTAAAATAATTATAATTTTCTAAATTATTTACAATTATTTGATACTTTTTATATAAAGTAACTTTGTATAATTTTATAAATCATTATTTTTACAGTCATTTAATGGTTTATTTATGCCATTACCTTATCATGGCAACAAAGTTAAATTGGATAAACTTTGCAGTAAGCATAGAAAGCAGGTTAGTGAATTTTTTTTTCACACTCAAATGGTGATAACACATATCATAGAAGTCTTGTGGATATACTACTGAAACATAGCCTAGAATCTAGACGCGCCCCTAGCGGCAGCAAATTACATTTGCTTCTAAGGTCAGTCTAGTTACTCTCAATTCACTTAAATTTCCGAAAAATCCAAGATGTACCGGGCCAATCACGAGTCGGTGGGCGGGCTTAACATGATGACGTCTGACCTGCGACCATAAGTTCAGTCAGACATGAATTCTTGGTTCCGTGAATTAAGCGTGGAAAACTGAACAGTATTTATATATATTTTTTTACTTTTGATACACAGCCACGTCCATGTGTCCTGAGCAGGAGCTCGTTACATCTGAACGCGCTGTGGTGCAGAATACGCAAACACCGGAAGCGATCTGTGGCGTGTATACGACACTCATTGTTTACACAGCACAAGAGATTGTGGATATAGCGGCTATTCAAAATGGTAATTACTTGCGCTTGTCCTGGTTGTTCAAACCCATTTAAAGCTGAAAAAGATTACGTTTGCTTGCGCAAACTCATCCTGGACTTTTTTTTTTTTTTTTACATATTTCCCCTTTTGGTGTTTGCGTATACTACATCAAAGCGCGTTCACATGTGACCAGTCGAATCATAGATATGCTAAACTCGTGCTCATGACAGATGGACGTGGGTGTGTATCAAAGTTAAAAAGAAAATTATATAAATACTGTTCATTTTCTTGCAAAAACCGATCGTTTCGTGTCTTAGGACATCAATGTATCGTCACGAGCCGCAGGGTGTAATTTGGATTTGTCTGTGCATGTTTTTGTTTACTTTTAAAGGTTTAGTGCCCATCTATGTCTATTATTTAGCTGACAGACTGCACAGTGCACTGATTTTTGTTAAAAATCTTCGTCGCTCTGACTACGTCACCCGACCGACTAAGTCTCTGATTGGTTGTAGCGCTATCCTATTGCGTGGCGAGGAGTTTGAAAGACAACGGTTTATCCCACCCCTCCGGTTGAGCCCTGTCTATGGAGAGTGCCCAGACCCTACATTTATGTGGGTCTGGCTTGCCAGGCTAACTGAAACACTGAGAATTGTAACACCCGGGATTAACTCAGATTGATATTCATTGCAAGTTACCCAGATTTTTGCTGCTTTTAATTTATAAAATTTTCACCTGTTGAGTTGATTAAAACAGCTGTTCCCAATGAATCAGGGTAATTAGGATGCTTTAGAACAGCTTGGTCTATTTGGAATGGTACAGAACTTAGGATTTTCCCATAGACTGTGACAGTTTGCAAAGGGTATGAATAATTTTGGACATGCCACTTTTTGTTCAAATGTAAATAAAAGCTGAGAAATTTTTTTTTCCCACAATGATGGCTCTTGTATATCGTGTTATTATCTTTTGGGAGAAGCCTGTGTCATTTCCGGTCAAAAAAACTTGCTGGTTGAATAGTAAGTAACTTTAAGTCAGAATTTGCCAGGGGTATGAATAATTTTGGGCTTGACTGTATATATTTATATTTATTATTATTTTAATGAGTGATAAGTCCAAATGGATATTTGTGGGAATCAACATGATGCCCCAAGTGCTATCAATTGAGCTTAACTTGTATTGAACCAAAGATATTTCTTTAACATTGACAGCTGCAAAACCAAACTTTACAAAATGAAGACTGTTATCCTTTTGAAAACCCATTAAACAAGAGCATCAAACCAAAGACCAGATTTGGCCACCAAGTTGGGTTAATGTTGTTCAGCGTAGTCTTTTTGGTTAACTAAGTTGGTTAACTATGAATGGGATACTTTGATGAATCACCATTTGCAAAGAGCATTTGACCCAATGAGCACAATCACAAGCATGTAAGTCTTTGACACGGCATATATTTCAATTTAACATACATTCATATGAAATATAGTCCTCTTCAGTGTATAAGTCTTTACAAACCTATGTTTCTTTTAAAAAGCATACTGGATAGCAAGTTTTACTATAGAAAAGCTTGGAGTTACGGTATCGTACATAAATAAATCAGTCACTCGGTCTGACTAATGGAGCGGGGAATGCTGGGGGATTTGTTTATTTGTGGTATGTGCGTCTGGAGAGGAAAAGTGCTAGAATCATCGCGCACAGAATCCATGGTCCAAGCACCCCGAGCGGGTAAACAATTTATGTTTGTCAGTTTCGCGCCAGATGCACGGTTACAGCTCAGCACCAGCTAGTTAACTAATGACTCCTTTTGAACAGCTTGCTCTTGTTCGGAGTCGCATCCCTAGCAAAGCAGGCCTCGCTGTACGCTATCAATGAGTGATTCTTGAATTTCAAGCAGCATCACAGGAACGAATGGCCACGAGTATGGAAAGTACATGTACACCTGGACTGCGTCTCAGCACGTAGTGTCTCAGTTAGTCTGACGTCCGAAGATGAAACCCTAAAGCAGCATTAACGATGAAAAGGCGTTGACCTTTCTCCATTTTCATGTGCCCCGATCCCGATGGCACTCCTCTGGTGCGCGTCACATTAAAAATTCACTCTCTATTCGATTGCAATAAGTTAAAATAGATATATATATACATATACATATACATATATATATATATATATATATATTTATATATAAAAAAATAAGAGAGCAACCACAATTAAAAACAGAACGAGGAGAGAGAAAAATACTCTCAATTGGGACCTCGGCTATATTCGCCCCTATATTTTAAAGTCTCATGTATGACATGTTCCTCTATTGTCGCATGAAATGCTTGGGAATTGGTCTAGTTTCCCTGGGCATGTAGGGAAGCGTTTGAGGGCAAGTTCTGCGATCGGGATCACCGACACGTGTGCATCTCGACCATCTTGCGGCACTGTTTGCACTTGACGTAGCAGCACCAGTGGAACTTGCAGCTGCAGCGGTCGACCACCTCCACCTCCTCCATGTGGAATCCGCGACCGCAGCACATGAGCTCGCAGCCGTCGATGGCCTTCGAGGTCTTGTTGCAAAAGCGACCCGCGGTTCCCAGTATGCCCGGAGTTCTGGGGTCGTGTTCGCAGAAGTCTGGGCTCGGGTCCAGGTACACCAGATCTTCATCTGTGTGCGGCTTGAACTGCGAGTTCCGAGGAACCAGGACCTTGGTGGTGCCCACTTTGCGCAACTCCACTTCTGTTGCACCGTCAAATTTTTCCTTGATGACGTTGCCCACTTTGCGGAACGGCGGCATTGCTTTCCAGCAGGTTTTCACCTCGCAGGAGCCCGACACGCCGTGGCATTTACATTCCACTCGCATGTTGTTTAGAATTGCCTTGGGATAGATAAAGAAAGGTTTACAATTTGTAATGTTGAAATCTTCCAGCATGATGTTTAAGTGCCTTACCTTTCTCCCTGCCTCATTGTTGTGAAGGTTCATTAGGGCTCTGTTGGAGGACTGTCCTTTACTTCGTTCTCTGATGTCCACAAAGGACTGGGAAAAGGCAACTCCATATGCAATGTTATCAGAGCATCCTGACCACTGGAAACCTGTTGAGATAAAGACAGTCAAGCATGGAGTCCAAGGTACTGAATTGGCCATTTTTACAGGTTAGTGACATCAGATCATTATTTATTAGAGATGTAACGGTATTATCAATATCGTGGTCAATACTTAAAATATATTTAAACTTCTTATTCTAACATAAAAGGTCAGCAAGTTGTGTTTTGCGCTATTATACAAAGATACTAGCCTGGCGAGCCAGACTTACATCAAGATGTTTAGTCTGGAAACTCTCCATAGACGCGGCTTACTCCGAGGAGCGGGATAAACGGTTGTCTTTCAAAATCCCTATGCACGCAATAGGATAGCGCTTCAACCAATCAGACTCCCGTATAGCAACTGACATCGGCCGCTTCGAATGTCCCCCTGGTCGCCTTTGCCAAGTTGCATGGCCTTAAGTCCAAATTTTGTAGCCTCCTTTAACTGGTCCTCTATAAGCGCTATCAATGGTGAAACAACAATCACAAGCGGGTTGTGGCTGAGTCCCATGCGTTTTCCCACCAGCGGAGCTAATTGGTATATTAAGCTTTTTCCGTATCCAGTCGGCAAAACTCCAAACACATCTTCCTTTTTTAAAAATGACTTAAGTGCCGTTCTTTGCTCGTTTCTTAAAGAAAAACTTAACTCCAAGTCCTCCAGAGTCGCGGCCAAAGCCTATTCGAAAGACCGCTGTTCGACAGCTGCAGCCGCCATTCTTTATTTTTCAAGTGGCAGCAGCCGTCGCAACTCTGTCGTCATATGTTAAGCCCGCCCCGCCTACTCTATACGCGTTGTGATTGGCCTGACCCAATTTGGATTTTTGCAGCTAGAAGGTCTATTGAGAGTGTCTAGACCCACCTGGCTGCAAAATATTTTTTGCTGCCGCTAGGGTGCGTCTAGATTTCTAGGCTACAAAGATACAGTATCTGTCAAACAAACTAAAACCGAAAGCACAGTATGGTTTAATCTCGTCATCAAGTCTGTTTTCGCAGCACATTTCAAAATGAAATCGATCAGCTCGTGATCCGGTGTTTTCCACGCCTCAGAATGGCTCCGTTCACAGTGAATGAATGCAGTAAACTCGTTTATTGCATGTGCTGTGAGTTTAGCTTGCGTTTAGGAACGCAATGGCCACAGTTATGCTTTATTTTTACGGCAGATGATTACAGCATTTCCTCTATATTTGTAGTGAGACTCGTTTTTTGTAAGCCTGTTTTCACTGAAGCTGGAGTTTTCCGTCAAAATAAAAACTCTTCTGCCGTTTCCGTCAAAATAAAAGCTTACAAGTGCAGAATGAATCGCTGACAGCTAGTGGTTTAAATGGGTAACGTTACTGTGGTCCAAAATAAAATAAAAAAATTGCAAAAAAGTATTATAATACAAAAATAGTATACCTATGAAATATTCATTTTCATTTATTTTGCAGTGCAATTGTTAATATATGGCTATTACTGTCATTGTTGTTATTAGTATTCTATTCTAATTTGTTTGGCTTCCTAAAACACCAGTGTGAATGTAAATTAGACTGAGAGTATAACCCAAATAAAAAGAGGGTTGAGTTCTCTTTAAAGTTCAAGTAAAAGTCAATTCACTGACTTTTTCTGACTTAAGTTTTCTTAGTTAAGAACATGGGTTGGAGCTCTTGTTTTGTTTGGAACTCTCAAAGTGCATTAGATAAAATAATTTAACTTTAAAATGTATAACATTTTCTAAACCGTTTCTGTTTAGTTTAGTTTTAGACACGTGTTAGTAAATTAATTAGATATCCATGAGAAGACCTGTATTTTTGCCTGTTATTTACTTTTACTTAATAATATGAAAGTGGATATTTTTCTTAAAATTGGATTAATTTCGCTACAGGAGGCCTTTATTCACACCCTGGAGCCGTGTGAGGCACTTTTTTATTATGGATGGATGCACTTAATTGGACTTGTTTTGAAGAGAATGATGAACTGATGAAGAGAAACACCCGCCCATGCATTTCTAAATCTTGGAAATGCCAGTATAATTTTTAATATAACTCTGATTGGATTCGTCCGAAAGGAAGAAGTCATATACATCTAGGATGCCTGGAGGGTGAGTAAATAATGGGCTTTTGGTTCATTTTTGGGTAAACTAACCCTTTAATTAGTCATCATAATTATTATTCATACTAAGCACACATACCTTCTGGACTGACACCATGCACATTGCGGTCGCAGCCACACTTGTCCAGCTCCCCGCTACTGCAGGCTCTGGTCACTGCAAAGGCAACGCTCGCAGCAGATATAGCGTACACAAATGCAGCTTCCCGTGTACCTGTGACACAAATAAGTCACCTTCAAGCATCCATGCATTAAGCAGGCTTCATGTCTATTTAAATATGAGATTACTTACCTTGTGTGACCACTTTGCCAAACACAGGAACACTTTCTAGCGTTGAGCAGTTCCAGCGTCGGTTGCGGAACTGAAACTGGCACTCGTCGATGGCGAGCTGAGCGCCCCTGCGGACCGCGTCCATCACCTCCACATTACGCTTGCAGATCTGAACCTGCCTTTGGATCAGTCCTCGGAGCTTCTCACAGGTTTCTTCATCCGAGATGCTTCCTACCGATGACAGCTTTGCCAGGTATCTGAAGACAAAAGACAAAACAATCAATTGTAATCAATAAATGTTCACAGACTGTCAATAATACAAACGTTTTTAAAATCTAGACGCTGGATGTTTTTGGAGCTGGAAGAAAAAAAAGTTTATTTTTAGACCCTGAACCACAAAATCAATCATAATAAGGGTCAAATTTTTTTTTAATTGAGAGTTATACATCATCTGAAAGCTGAATAAATACGTTTTTTTTGTTTGTTAGGATAGGACAATATTTGGCCGAGATACAAATATTTGAAAATCTGCAAACAAAACAAAATATTGAGAAAATCACCTCTAAAGTTGTCCAAATGAATTTCTTGGCAATGCATATTGCTAATCAAAAATTATGTTTTTTATTGACGGTAGGAAATGTACAATATTTATTATTTCAGGTAATTTTTCATTACTTTTCACTTGAGTTTTGGTTTGGTTTATTTTCAGTGTAGTTTTAGTTTTAAGTATATTTAGATTGCAATACTTTATAATAGATTTCCTAACATTAGTTAAAACATTAGGTATCATGAACTAATAATAAACATTTATATTTACAGCATTTATTATTTTAATATAAATTACAAAGATATATATTTATATATATAAATAATATAATAATTGTATATTATAATATATTATAATAATATTTATTTTTATTATAAAATATATATAGTAAATGCTAGTATATATTATACTATTATTTATTATATTTATATTTGTTATTACTTCTACATTTATTTTATTATATTTATTCAATGAAGCACCAAACAAAAAATAATTATGTAAAATATATAAAAGTAATGTTTCTTATAAATCTAAATTTACAAATGTAAAATATGAATTTATAGAAGTCAGAATATATTTTTAGAAATCTGAATATATAAATGTAAATCAGAATATATAGTTATATAGTAAGTCTTAATATATCTTCTGACTTAGATCTACATATTGCAGTGTATATTTATATATTCAGAATTACAGCTACAGATTTACTTCTATATATTCACAATTTACAATTATATATTTAGATTTTATATAACACTATTTTTTTCTAATAAAACTATTTATTTCTTGTTTGGCACTTCATATTCTGTAAAAAAAAATGTTGTTTATGATACCTATTGCATTAAGCAATTTAAACAAATTTAATTTTAAATAATTAATAGTTTTGTATTTTAGGCTAAAATTAAATTAAACTCAAATTTCATTGTTTTTTCTTCATTTATCTTTTGACATCTTTGCTGGTTTTGTATTTTAGTGTAGTGTATTTTTTTCCCAAATTATGCTTGTTTTTTATTTATTTATTTATTTTTGGTTAAATGGTTTCATTTAGTTGTTGTTATAGTGACTGTTAACAATAACACTGACCCATGCATTGTTCCACTATTTTGTTGACCCAACATAGGTTTTTCATTGACTTCATCTAAACAGTGTTGCCCTCCTTTGACGTTCTTGGAAAGCTGTGCTGGGAAGATGAGGTAAGGGTGATGTTGAGAGAGACGGATAGAGACTATCTTCACCCATCACCTCCCGGGCCAAGGGGTCGGGGCAACACCATCGCTTTAAAGGGTCTGCTGAGCTCCAACGCTTTAAGGCACCTTATAAAAATAGTCCTATTGCACAGGTTTTCATCCGTGCACACCAAGCTTGGTCTCATTATCATCAAGAACTGGTGGAGATCAAAGTCTCGAGTGTTTAAAGTCTGCGCAGATGCATTTGGAGAGTTGCGTGCAGGTGATGTTTGCAAGGGCGCTCACGGATGGGTTTGTTTTGCGTTATTTGTTTCCGAAGGTCTTTTAGTGTGGTGCTGAGTAATGTAACGCGCCCGAGTGTACTGCGGATGGAAGTTTTGAGAATGGCTTTGAAGGTGCGCTGCTGTAAATACTCAATTAAGATGCAAGATCTTGAGGTTTATTGATTCAGATTGTAATCAGCACGAGTCGGATCTGACTCACAAAATGCTCATCATGTAAACACGAGTATTTACACACTTCTAAAAGTCTGTTTCAAAAGGGGGTTTTTGGAGAGATGCAATGGAAGGGCTATTTTTTGTTCCCCAAAGAACCACTCATTGAACGGTTCTCAAAAGAACAAAGAACATTCTGTGAAAATGGAACGATTCCATGAAAGGTTCCTCAGAGGTGAAATTAATTTATAAAATAAGTCAATTTCACTCAAATATTATAAAAAGCTCATTGTACTTAATAGAAAAAAGTTATATGAACTCAATAACTGATTATATGTGACTCTGGACCACAAAACCAATCATAATGGTCAATTTTTTTTAATTAAGATTTATACACTATCTGAAAGCTGAATAAATAAGCTTTCCATTGATGCAAAAAAATCTAAATATTGAGAAAATCATCTCATCAAGTTGTCCAAATGAAGTTCTTAGCAATGCATATTACTAATCAAAATTAAGTTTTGATATATGTGACCCTGGACCACAAAACCAGTCATAAGTGTAAATTTGTCGAAATTGAGATTCTTGCATTATCTGAAAGCTGAGTAAATAAGCTTTCCACTGATATATTGTTTGTCTGAGATACAACTATTTGAAAACCTGGAATCTCAGGGTGCAAAAAATTTGAAATATTGAGAAAATCGCCAAAAGTTGTCCAAATGAAGTTCTTAGCAATGCATATTACTAATAAAAAATCAAGTTTTTATATATTTATGGTAGAAAATTTACAAAATATCTTCATGGAACATGATCTTTATTTAATATCCTAATGATTTTTGGCATAAAAGAAAAATCGATAATTTTGACCCTTACAATGTATTTTTGGCTATTGCTACAAACATACCCGTGCTACTTAAGACTGGTTTTGTGGTCCAGGGTCACATATTTACATATCTTCATGGAAAATGATCTTTATTTAATATCCTAATGATTTTTTTGCATAAAAGATGAATCAATCATTTTGAGAAAAATCATCACTAGGTGTTGTAGTGTTTAATATTCTGTTAAATTGGGATTTTTAGGGGTTTCTGTTAGTGATGACATGCAATTGTTACCTTTAAAGAGTTATTTAACCCATAAAATCTAGTTTCGTTGGTATAGATGAATGTATTTAGGTTGATGTAGCAATATTACACTCTTAAAAATAAAGGTGCTTTAAAAGGTTCTTCAAAGCGATGCCATAGAAGAGCCGTTCAGTCAAAAGTTCTTTAAGGAACCAACTCTCTCTTAGATTTTTATACATTTTTCCACCACAAAGAATCTTATATGAAACAGAAAAGTTCTTTAGATGTTACAGGTTCTTTGTGGAACAATTTTTGACAAAAAAGGATCTTCTATGTCATCGTGAAGCACCTTTATTTTTAAGAGTTGAATAAAACCAGTTAAAGGAGAAGTTCTCTTCCAGAATAAAACTTTCCTGATAATGTACTTCACCCCCATGTCATTCGAGATGTTCATGTTTGTCTTTCTTCAATCGAAAGAGAAATCGATCCCACGATCCCAGTTGAGGAATAAGGGTCTTGTCTACACTCTACTTCACGATGCCATAGAAGAACCTTTTTTGTCTAAATGGTTCCGTCCGTAAAGAACCTTTAACATCTGAAGAACCTTTCTGTTTCACAAAAGGTTCTCTGTGGCGAAAGAAGGTTCTTCAGATTATAAGAAGGTAAGAAAGAAATGGTTCTTTAAAGAACCTTTGACTGAATGGTTCTTCTATGGCATCGCTGTGAAGAACCTTTAACCAGTTGGCTCCCATTGAAGTCCACTATGTGGAGAAAAATCCTGGAATGTTTTCCTCAAAACCCTTAATTTCTTTCAACTGAAGAAAGAAAGACATGAACATCTTGGATGACATGGAGTGAGTAAATTACCAGTAAGTTTTTATTTTATAATTTTTTTTTTGAGTTCTTCCAACTCATTGGGGTTTGAAGTGAATAAGGAAGCTTTATTTTTAAGAGCGTAGTGTCTGTTTGGTTTCAAGGGCTCATCTTAACGAGTTAAAAACGGCATGTCTCAATCCCTGCAGCTGGCAGTGGCGCATCCCACCCCTCTCTACTGTTGACAAGAGCTGATTTGGAGGGCCACGACTGGGGCAGATAAGAAACAAACACCTCCTTGTCCACGGGACCGTCATCTCTGCTCTCTTGAGCTTTGATAACGCACTCCTGTTGGGCCAGAAGATGAAGCATGACATCAGTGGCCAGATGCACATGCATTGTGCTCAGAGGGTGTTTGACTTTTTTTTTTATAGCATCTGTTGACGATTGCATGTTCTTGCATGCGTGTTTACAGCTTTTGTTTGTTTCACCAGTAAATTAGCTCTGTGATCCTGACTTGATAATGAATCTGGCAGCCAAATGGCAGCGGAGGCCCGTTCGTTCTGGCGGGATAAGCGCTGGAATATAATATATCAGTGCCAGATGCTCTCATAAGACCCGGCGCTCGTATCGAGCTCGGGATTTTGACAGACAAACACCTGAAGAACGGCCCTCTGCTCAGTTGTCTGGGAAAAAGATTGTCTGAGACCTTGAGAGAATCTTGTTTTCATTGCTTCCCGGTTCTAGTTCTCTAGCCTTCTCTTCTACGTACTCGCTAAGTTTGGGAAAACAAGGCGAGCAGACTGTGGGATTTTGCGAAAGAATGGGAGATGCCTTCCTCTGCGCTTTCTGGGAGGTTTTTGCGGGAGCATTCCACCTGGAGCACGGTGCCTTCTTCCTTTTGTGTCATGTTTGTGTTGAATTACATCGCCCTGGCCTTCGAGCGCTGTTGGCTCCAGATGGCTTAGCCAAGCGCTTTAGCACGCAACCATGCCGTATGAAAGAGTTTGGAGGGAGAATAAGAGAGCGCCAACATGTACACACGCCTGACTGTATATCCGCTCAACTCTTACTGCTGTCAAAGTATAAACATAATTAAAGTTACATAACACACTACCCAAGCCTCTTATGCTTACTTCTGAAAAATACAGCAAAAGCAGTAATATTGTGAAATATTATTACAATTCAAAATAGCTATTTTCTATTTGAATATATTTGAAAATGTTATTTATTTTGGTGACTCCAGTCTTTAAAGTCACATGATCCTTCAGAAATCATTCTAATATACAAAGATGCTGCTCAAGAAACATTTCTAATTATTAACAAGCATGAACAACAGATATTTTTGTGGAAACCTTGATAACATTTGATTTCAGGAATCTTTGAAATCAAAGAACAGCATTTACTCATAATTTTTGGTCAATTTAATGTGTCCTTGCTGAATAAAAGTATTAATTTCTTCCAAAGAAGATCCAAAATCCAAAAGTTTGGAATGATATATGTGACCCTGGATCACAAAACCAGTCTTAGGTAGCACGGGTTACCTAAGACTTAAATGATCTATTTTTCTTTTATGCCAAAAATCATTAGGATATTTAAGATCATGTTCCATGAAGATATTTTGTAAATTTCCTACCGTAAATATATCTAAACTTAAATTTTGCTAAGTAATATGCATATATAGTTATACAGTGAGTCCGAATATATCTACAGACTTATATCTACATATTGCAGTTTATTTTTATATATTCAGATTTACTTCTACATATTCATGATTTACATTAAGATTTATATTTATAAATAAATATTTTGATTTACTTCTATATATTCACAATTTACATTTATATTTAGATTTTATATAACGTTATTTATTTATAATAAAATTATTTATTTCTTGTCTGGTGCTTCACATTCTGTGAAAAATGTTGTTTATGATAGCTACTTTAAAGCAATTTTAACAAATTTAACTTTAAATAATTCATATTTTTTAGCATTTTAGGCAAAATTAAATTAAACTCAAAATTCTTTGTTTTTTCTTCATTTATCTTTGTACGTTTTTCCTGGTTTTCCTGGTTTTACTGCCATCAACGTATAAACATACCTAAAGTTAGATAACACACTACCAAGCCTTTTATGCTTACAGCAATATTGTAAAATATTATTACAATTTAAAATAGCTATTTTCTATTTGAATATATTTGAAAATGTAATTTATTTCGGTGACGCAAAGCTGAATTTTCAGCATCATTACTCCAGTCTTTAAAGTCACATAATTTTTCAGAAATCATTCTAATATGCAAATTTGCTGCTCAAGAAACATTTCTCATTAATAATCATGAAAACAGTTATGCAGCGCTATATTTGTATGGAAACCTTGATAACATTTGATTCTTTGATAAATAGAAAGTTCAAAAGAACAGCATTTATTTGTCATTTTGGTCAGTTTAATGTATCCTTGTGGAATAAAAGTGTTAATTTCTTTCAAAGAAGAGGTGGATAAAAAAAAAAAAAGTTTTGAATGATATACATGACCCTGGATCACAAGTACAGGTAGAGTATATTTGTAGCAATAGCCAAAAATACATTGTATGGGGCAAAATTATCAATTTTTCTTTTATGCCAAAAATCAATAGGATATTAAGATCATCTTCCATGAAGATATTTTGTACGTTTTCTACCATAAATATATCAAAACTTAATTTTTGATTAGTATTATGCATTGCTAAGAACTTCATTTGGACAACTTTAAAGGCGATTTTCTCAATATTTAGATTTTCTTTTCTTTACACCCTCAGAATCCAGATTTTCAAATAGTTGTCTCAGGCCAAATATTGTCTTTTCCTAACAAACCATACATCAATGGAAAGCTTATTTATTTCAGATAATGTATAAATCTCAATTTCAAAAAATAGACCCTTATGACTTGCATTTGTGGTTTAGGGTCACATATATAATATATACTGCAGCTATAAGGCTTTACTTCTTCCCAGCATCTTTTTTGGGACTTTAATATTTAAATGATGGACGTTGACATTTCCTGTCTTGCTGTGGTAAATCGGCTACCGACAGCAAGTAAACATGCGTGCTGTGGCGTCCAAGGGCCACAATTTCATGGTGTTTACCAAAATATTTGGTATTTACATACTTGTCGGCTGTGCGTCACAGGACGCTCATGTCTGTGTAATAAACGCTGTTTGTCTGAAATAAATCCGAAGCGTTTAAAGGAACTGATGCATTTTAGTGATTCGTATTTCACCCACATATTTCAATTTATTATTAAACACCTCCATTTAAAGACATTTAATGTCCCTCAGCATTACCAAGGAGTTTGTTTTGAAAAGAAACACTATTTCTCTTACTATAACACATGACTATGGCATTGCTCACGCTTTTCCAAAAACTTTGTGGGAAACTCGTCCTGCACCGTTTGTGGCACTGGCATGAATGATATATTAAGCTGTTGAGAATTTTCCTAATGTAATCAATCAGATTTGATTTTCACAGGACACATGAGGAATTGCATTAAGTATGCAACCACCCAGAGGGACCGTAGTAATGACATAACATGCCAGCAACCTCTGCAAACACCCCAGCAACCCGTAAGGCACTGAGCTGGTGAGTTTTGCATGCTCAAGCACCTCTTTTATTGTCTTAAAGAGAAGCAAAATTTAGGTTACTACACTCTTAAAAAACAAAAGAGCTTTACGCGATGCCATAGAAGAACCATATTTGGTCCCACAAAGAACCATTCAGTTCTTTAAAGAACCATCTCTTTCTTATCTTAAGAACTTTTTGTAACACAGAAAGGTTCTTCAGATGTTAAAGGCTCTTTATGGAGCCATGGTTCTTCTATGGCATCGTGACGCACTTTTATTCTTAAGAGTGTAATTATCTTAAAGGAACACTCCACTTTTTTTGGAAATGGGCTCATTCTCCAACTCCCCCCGAGTTAATAAGTTGATTTTTACCGTTTTGAAATCCATTCAGCCGTTCTCCTGTTCTGGTGATATCACTTTTAGCATAGCTTAGCATAGATCATTGAATCCTGATAGACCAATAGCATCGTGTTCAAAAATGAGCAACGAGTTTCCATATTTGTTGTATTTAAAACTTGACTCTTCTGTAGTTATATCGTATACTAAGAACGGTGGAAATGCAAAGCTGCGAGCTTGTAGGCTGATAAGATTAGGAACTACACTTCCATTCCGGCGTAATAGTCAAGGAAGTTTGCTGCCGTAATATGGTCGAAGCAGGCGGAGTATTATCAGAAATGAGTTCCCAGCTAGTTTAGCATTTGCACATGTGCTGCGTGGTATTACTGCTCCTGCTTCGGCCTTATTACGGCAGCAAACTTCCTTGACTATTACGCCGGAATGGGAGTGTAGTTCCTAATCTTATCAGCCTAGAAAATTGAAGCTTTTCATTTCCACCGGTCTTAGTACACGATATAACTACAGAAGAGTCAAGTTTTAAATAGGACAAATATCGAAACTCATTGGTCATTTTTGAACGCAATGCTATTGGTCTAATAGGATTCAATAATCTATGCTAAGCTATGCTAAAAGTGATATCGCCAGAACAGGAGAACGGCTGAATGGATTTCAAAACGGTAAAAATCAACTTATTAACTCGGTGGGAGTTGGAGAATGAGCCTATTTCCAAAAAAAAGTGGAGTGTTCCTTTAAATATTCAGCAATTAAGGCGAGACACTGCAGGTGAATAGGGTAAAAAAACTAACTAATAGTTATCACCTTACTTACTCAGTTGATTGATTACATTGTTAATTGCATTTGTATCGCAAGTTTTCTAAAATGTTAGGTTTCAATATGCAAATGAGGTGTTTAATGAAATATGCACTAGTTTGCATACATTTCTAGTACAAAAATCGAAACACTAGTTGAAGTCAGTTTCATTACATTTTTTTTGAAATATTAGAGTCTAATGTTTTTACAGAGGGAATTTCTGGTATCTCATTTTGTCACGCCATAATTCAGAAAATACTTAGAACAGGCAGAAAATGATTTTTTACAGTTTTTTGGGAAATAAAATGTATAAAATCAAGCAAATTATATATGAACAAATCCCTCTGTAAAAAACCTTCAGGATATAGTCAGGAATAAAAATGTAAAGCTTGGTGTGTGTAAGTGCTACTGAAGTGGAGATTTATGGCTCAGTCTAGGAGAAAAAACTCATTTTGAGAAAACTGCCTTTAAAAATCTGTATTGTAATTGAAATCTATTGACACAAATAGATAAAGTGCTATTAAAGCAACACTTAACAGTGTCTTCTGGATGTTTTCGTTCCACTAGGCTGAAAAAACACTGAAAAAGGACAAAATCTTAAACTTGGCAGGTGCATGAAAAACCAGTGGTTTCGCCTGTGTGTCTCCCCTTAATATAGGTGATTTTTACCTTGTATATTGTTTTAACTTATTTGATTAAAAATACAGTAAAATCAGTAATATTGTCAAATATTATTACAGTTTTAAAAAACTGTTTTCTACGTCAATATATTGTCAAACGTACTTTATTCTTGTGAAAGCTAAGAATTTATTATTTATTCAGCATCATTACGCCAGCCTTTAAAGTCACATGATCCTTCAAAAATCATTCTAATATGCTGATTTGCTGCTCAGAAACATTTCTTATTATCGTCAATGTTGAAAACAGCCGTGCTTCTTAATATTTTTGTGGAAATCATGACTTTTTTAGGATGTTTTTGATGACTAGACAGTTCAAAAGAACAGCAGAACAGCATTTATTTGAAATGTCTTTTTTAGGATTATAAATGAATTTAGATCACTTTAAGTATTAATTTTGTAATTTTCACACAGTAGTCTGCAAATGATGACAGTCACACTTCGATTCCCCTCACAACACTGAAAACACAGTCAAGATGTCCTGCAGAAAAAGAGCCAAATTGTGAATCAAACAACCACCACAAAATGCGACATGTTTTCAGAAACAGATGTGTCATTCTTGCACAACAGTGTTTCTCTGATAAACAGCTTGTGTTTCCTCAATAACTCAGTGACTCATTGGTATTTCTAAGTCTTGCAGACTGTTCACAGAACATCCAAAAAATCATTCGCTCGTTTCCATAAAGTTATGAGTATAAGTGTTTGCCTAGAGCTACAGGACAGAGTCCTACAGTAGTTGCATTTACTCTATGCTTATCTGCAAATGTACTGGGTGTCTTTAACTCTAGAGGGCAGTGTTATCTCATTTATTGACAAAGATTAGCACTGCAATTAACTAAACAATCAATCATATTAATCATATTTGACGTCCAAGAAAAAAAAAAAAATTCCTGGAATGCTAATATTTATTTAAGCTTGTTTCTATCTCTTCTAACAGATTAAATATGCACCAGATGTACTTCATGAAGATAGTTCAGACTTTCACAGAGGTACAAAAAGGCACTGAACATCTAAATTTTTTTTTTTGAACTTTTTATTTATGATTTTTGAACAAACAAACCTCTTACAATGAAAATAAAGTAATACAGTAAAATTAAAACATCAATAATAATAATAATAATAATAATAATAATAAAAAAAAATAAATAAAAAAATAATAATAAAAAAAAAAATATATATATATTTATGACATCATACTTTGTCTTGCTGAGGAAACATGTACATCAAGTTAGAGCAGGTTACATCCCTATTATACCATACCTTGGTTGACCAGACTTTACAGATCTAAATAGTTTGTTACACTTCTCCATCTTTGCCCAAATTTTTCCATCTTCATCTGAAGACATGCAGTCATTTTTTCCATTGTATGGACCTGTTTCAGTCTCTGGGTCCACTGTGCCACACTTGGAGAACCTTCTTCTTTCCAATGTATTGTTATCATTTTTTTAGCTATTAGTAACAGTATCCGCAATATGAATCCTTGTTCTTCATTGTACATTTCTTTAGGCAATGCTCCCAATAAGCACACCACAGGATCTAGAGGCATTTCTATCTCTAGAATCTTATCTATTTCTTTTTTAATATTTTTCCAAAATATTTGAATCTTTGGACAATCCCAAAAAATGTGGGTATGGTCTGAACATCTAAATTTAAACTTTATTTAATCTATACAGATTAATTTAGCTTTGCTAATTGCCTTATATGAATGTCTGCTTCTACAAAGCATCATCTATGCTTGTTAGTTATTTACATAAATATAATTTGCATCAATTCTATAAGTAAATCAGTGTATTTATATATTTATTTTGTAGACATTCCTGCACCTGAGGTCTAAAAAACATCCTAAACATCTTCTGCAATCAAAACGCAGATTTGTAAAAGTGAAGACGGATTGACGAGAAGCTGGGAGAAATACACTCAGGTACACTCTTAAAAATAAAGGTGCTTCACAATGCCACAGAAGAACCTTTTTGTCTAAATGGTTCCATAAAGAACCTTTAACATCTGTTTTTTGTGGCAAATAAGGTTATAAAAAGGCAAGCAAGAAATGGTTCTTTAAAGAACCTTTGACTGAATGGTGCATAAGGCTTCTCAGAAGGACCTTTCAATCTGAGTTTGCATTTGTGAAACACATTGTTTCTGAAAGGGCGTTAATCCAGATTGCTCAAATTCGTCTTTCTTTTATTCTCTTTGTCCCGTCACCTGTCTTTCTGTACCGTCTTTAAACATTTTATGAGGCTATATGAGGAGGGAAATGATGGGAGTTGTCTGTTTTATATCAAATTAACCTTTTAATAGGCTGGTGTGTGAGCGAAAGTATGTGACAACAGGTTTCACAGCTTCATTACCCTGTTGTCACTGGTGTTATTTGTGTTATCAGCGCTCGGCGCCAGGATGTATTTCGCATTAGAGGTTTCTCTCTTCTCATGTTGCTCATCAGCTGTGAACTATTTATTGACCGTCCTGTGCAAACGTCTCAACCATTGTTCTTTCCATCCCATGCAATGAGAAACATTGTATCGCTTCCCAAACAAATACAACTGTGCATGGGTTTGTATTATATTTATAATCGGAACTGCAAGCGAGTTGTTGCATTGGTGAACCCTTTGTGACCTTATCTCCAAAAACATCTGTATTGACACCGTGCAACTCTTTCTTTAATTCTGAAATTGTTGCATCATGAAACTAGACATTTATTTAAGGTTAAAAAACGTTGAATTGTGAAAGTTGCTTAGGCTTTGGATGTGGGTTGGTTATTTAACGGGATAGTTTAGAATAGGAATAGTTCATAAATTTGCTGAAGATTTACCCTCAGGCTATCCAAGTTGTAGATGAGTTTGTTTTTTCACCAGATTTGGAGAAATGTTGCATTACATCACATGCTCGCCAATGGATCCTCTGCAGTGAATGGGTGCCGTCAGAATGAGAGTCCAAACGGCTAATAAAAACATCACAATAATCCACAAGTGCATGTTTGTGAGAAACAAGATGTTTTAATTTATTTAATCCAAAATAACACTTTCTCCAGTTAAAAAAAAGTCCATCACTTGTCTTCTTGCATAAAAATTTACTGTTTAGAAATGTTTTTGGACTGATTTTGCTTGTAAACAGTGCTTGATCTTTGCATATTTCTCTTCTGATTCAGACGAGACAACTTTTTCACTGGAAAAGCATTGTGTATTGAGAACTCATATTTGAGCTGAAAGCCAGTTTAAAGTTAAAAACTGGTTTCTTCAAACATACAGCTTTTCACTTCACAAGACATTAATTAATGGACTGGAGTCGCGTAGATTACTTGTGGATTATTGCAATATTTTTATCAGCTGTTTGGATTCTCATTTCTCCAAATCTGTTCCGATTAATAAACACACTTTTTACCTTTAATGTTTTTATCAGCTGTTTAGACTCTCATTCTGACGGCACCCATTCACGGCCATTAAATTTCTCTAAATCTGTTCTGATAAATAAACAAACTCTTCTTTACTTTGAATGTTGTCATCAGCTTTTTGGACTCTCATTCTGACGGCACCCATTCACTGCCATTAAATGTCTCCAAATCTGTTCCGATTAATAAACAAACTCTTCTTCACCTTGAATGTTTTCTTCAGCTGTTTGGACTCTCATTCTGATGGCAGCTGTTTGGACTCTCATTCTGATGGAACCCATTCACTGCCATTAAATTTCTCTAAATCTGTTCCGATTAATGAACAAACTCTTCTTCACCTTGAATGTTTTTATCTGCTGTTTGGACTCTCATTCTGATGGAACCCATTCACTGCCATTAAATTTCTCTAAATCTGTTCCGATTAATGAACAAACTCTTCTTCACCTTGAATGTTTTTATCTGCTGTTTGGACTCTCATTCTGATGGCACCCATTCACTGCCATTAAATTTCTCTAAATCTGTTCCGATTAATGAACAAACTCTTCTTCACCTTGAATGTTTTTATCTGCTGTTTGGACTCTCATTCTGATGGAACCCATTCACTGCCATTAAATTTCTCTAAATCTGTTCCGATTAATGAACAAACTCTTCTTCACCTTGAATGTTTTTATCTGCTGTTTGGACTCTCATTCTGATGGCACCCATTCACTGCCATTAAATTTCTCTAAATCTGTTCGATTAATAAACAAACTCTTCTTCACCTTGAATGTTGTCATCAGCTGTTTGAACTCTCATTCTGACGGCACCCATTCACTGCCATTAAATTTCTCTAAATCTGTTCGATTAATGAACAAACTCTTCTTCACCTTGAATGTTTTTATCAGCTGTTTGAACTCTCATTCTGACGGCACCCATTCACTGCCATTAAATTTCTCCAAATCTGTTCCGATTAATAAACAAACTCTTCTTCACCTTGAGTGTTTTTATCTGCTGTTTGGACTCTCATTCTGATGGCACCTATTCACTGGCATTACATTTCTCCAAATCTGTTCAGATTAATGAACAA
Source organism: Garra rufa (assembly GCF_049309525.1). Classification (NCBI taxonomy): domain Eukaryota; kingdom Metazoa; phylum Chordata; class Actinopteri; order Cypriniformes; family Cyprinidae; genus Garra; species Garra rufa. The sequence goes on along the minus strand of NC_133380.1, from coordinate 7,251,957 downwards.
ACTCTTCTTCACCTTGAATGTTTTTATCTGCTGTTTGGATTCTCATTCTGATGGCACCTATTCACTGGCATTAAATTTCTCTAAATTTGTTCCGATTAATGAACAAACTCTTCTTCACCTTGAATGTTTTTATCTGCTGTTTGGACTCTCATTCTGATGGCACCCATTCACTGCCATTAAATTTCTCCAAATCTGTTCCGATTAATAAACAAACTCTTCTTCACCTTGAATGTTTTTATCTGCTGTTTGGACTCTCATTCTGACGGCACCCATTCACTGCCATTAAATTTCTCTAAATCTGTTCGATTAATGAACAAACTCTTCTTCACCTTGAATGTTTTTATCAGCTGTTTGAACTCTCATTCTGACGGCACCCATTCACTGCCATTAAATTTCTCCAAATCTGTTCCGATTAATAAACAAACTCTTCTTCACTTTGAGTGTTTTTATCTGCTGTTTGGACTCTCATTCTGATGGCACCTATTCACTGGCATTACATTTCTCCAAATCTGTTCAGATTAATGAACAAACTCTTCTTCACCTTGAATGTTTTTATCTGCTGTTTGGATTCTCATTCTGATGGCACCTATTCACTGGCATTAAATTTCTCTAAATTTGTTCCAATTAATGAACAAACTCTTCTTCACCTTGAATGTTTTTATCTGCTGTTTGGACTCTCATTCACATGGCACCCATTCACTGCCATTAAATTTCTCCAAATCTGTTCCGATTAATAAACAAACTCTTCTTCACCTTGAGTGTTTTTATCTGCTGTTTGGACTCTCATTCTGACGGCACCCATTCACTGCCATTAAATTTCTCTAAATCTGTTCGATTAATAAACTCTTCTTCACCTTGAATGTTGTCATCAGCTGTTTGGACTCTCATTCTGATGGAACCCATTCACTGCCATTAAATTTCTCTAAATTTGTTCCGATTAATGAACAAACTCTTCTTCACCTTGAATGTTTTTCTCAGCTGTTTGAACTCTCATTCTGACGGCACCCATTCACTGCCATTAAATTTCTCTAAATCTGTTCGATTAATAAACAAACTCTTCTTCACCTTGAATGTTGTCATCAGCTGTTTGGACTCTCATTCTGATGGAACCCATTCACTGCCATTAAATTTCTCTAAATCTGTTCCGATTAATGAACAAACTCTTCTTCACCTTGAATGTTTTTCTCAGCTGTTTGGACTCTCATTCTGACGGCACCCATTCACTGCCATTAAATTTCTCTACATCTGTTCCCATTAATAAACAAACTCTTCTTCACCTTGATTGTTTTTATCAGCTGTTTGAACTCTCATTCTGACGGCACCCATTCACTGCCATTAAATTTCTCCAAATCTGTTCCGATTAATAAACAAGCTCTTCTTCACCTTGAATGTTTTTATCAGCTGTTTGGACTCTCATTCGGATGGAACCCATTCACTGCAATTAAATTTCTCCAAATCTGTTCTGATGATTAAACAAACTCTTCTTCACCTTGAATGCCCCAATCCATCCTTTAAAGATTGGATGCATTAATAGAGCCAGGATTTTCCAATAGAAGTCTACAGATTCTTTTAGAAGGACATATGCAACAGGGAAACTGTTCGAGTTAGAAAATACATAGCACACTAAGTTGGAACAGACTGAAAGTTTGGAGGATACAATTTGAAATGTTGGTTTCCGCTAAAGGATTTTGATCAATAACAGTATGCTGACTTTGCCAAACGAAGATAAAAGCAAAAGTTGTTGCTTGTCAAAATGCATTAGGAAAAGGATTGAGAGTGACTATTTGCCGTGTTTATTTAGGAAAAAACATTTTACCATCTGTTATTTAGAGTCTCTAATTAATGATTCATTCCTGGCATTCTAACCCAAAACAACTGCAAATAGTTATTCATAAAATATTAGAAAGCAACGCAAGCTTATATTTGCATGAACAAGCAAGCGCTGTTAAAGGAGGCTTGAAGATGTGCAGGTGCTCTCGTGACCTGCACCTGTACCTCAACCCCTCCATACAGGTGCTGATGGATGTGCTCAAGAATAATACATTCACACATCTCACAAATGAAAAGCTCTCCACTGTACGTCAAAACATTTAATTACGGCTGTTGAGTAAAGAGTGGACTTTAAACCATAATGTATCTGAGAAAGTTATTCAAAGCACACTCTTACTATTAGAACAGCTTAACTTTTGAATCACCACAAAACCTTTATTCTCAAGACTTTTATTCTGAAAGTCTATATTATGATTTTAAAGCTCAGAAGAATCTGATCTGATGCTTTAATCTCTGCAAAGGTTTGTGCTGAACCTAACCCACCACAGAAAACCATTGAAAATTTTATTTTTAAGATTTGCTGTGCAATACTTCACAGGCTACTTATATGCAACAAAACAAAAGACAAAACAAAAAAGTTTGCTTACTCAGTCATACCTTTTATCTGATTTTTAAACAAGTGAGACAAAACATAAAGAGTGTGTTTTCTTAATCTTACCTTGCATCCAAATCTCTTTTAAGATCAGTCGTGACGAAATCACTGTTTATTTCTTTTGAACTAAAATAAGATTTTTTCTTAGAAGACGATTTACCTGAGGAAATTGAGATTTATATATAATCTAAAAAGCTGAAGAAATAAGATTTCCACTTATGTATGGTTTGTTAGAATAGGACAATATTTGGCCCGAGATACAACTATTTGGAAATCTAGAATCTGAGGGTGCAACAAAAATCAAAATATTAAGAAAATCTCTAAAGTTGTCCAAATGAAGTTCTTAGCAATGCATATTACTAATCAAAAACTAAGTTTTGATAAATTGATGATGCTGAATTTACAAAATATCTTCATGAAACATTATCTTTTTTTTAATATCCTAATGATTTTTGGCATAAAAGAAAAATATAATTTGGACCCTTACAATGTATTGTTGGCTATTGCTGCAAATATACACTTGTGACGTATGACTGGTTTTGTGGTTCAGGGTCACATTTATTGTCAGTTACGCTGGTGACATTGAACAATATTTATCTACTTTCTTTTAAGAATTACAATTAATAAAATGCCTAAGCGTTGTATGGATATTGCAAGTTTGCCATTTCCCAGTTCCTTGTAAGCTAAACCTTACAGTTCCTATCAAAAGTTTATCACAATTTTATGACATTTAAGTCTAATTAACTGTCTTCCTTAACTTATTAATGTGACCCTGGACCACAAAACCAGTCATAAGTAGCACGGGTATATTTGTAGCAGTGGCTAACAATGCATTGTATGGGTCCAAATGATAGATTTTTATGCCATCATTAGGATATTAAGTAAAACTCATGTTTCATAGATATTTTGTACATTTCCCAGCATAAATATATCAAAACTTAATTTTTGATTAGTAATATGCATTGCTAAGAACTTTAAATTCGATTTTCTCAATATTTAGATTTTTTGCACCCTTTTTGCAGATTCCAAATATTGTCCTATCCTAACAAATCATACATAGAAATCTTATTTATTTAGCTTTCAGATTTTCTCAGAAAAAAGACTTTTATGACTGGTTTTGTTGTCCAGGGTCACAAATAAGTGTTTGTTGATCATATAGACCGCATTTCAGCTTCATGCCCACGTGTTGCTCATTTAACTCGGAGCATTCCCATTTTCTGTTTGCTAAAGAAAACTTGTCTAATGTCTATTTGGCTACCTGCTAATACCTGTCCTGAGATGGGGTTGGAATAGTGTACAAGCTCCTGTCAGAATGATCATATTTTGTAGACAGGTAGGAGGTTTTCCTTAAGTGTGAAGCGTGCCTATACATGCCCCAAACCTGTCACCACGCCTTTAGTTAAAAACACTCTTCCATCGAAAACTCAAATGCATCTGGATAGATTAAATGATGTGCTGTTTCTGCCCCGAGGACACAGATAAAATTTTCTAAACACCTAGAAATGCAAACATCTCGATATGGCTTTAACCAAGCGTGTCTTTCTGCTTCTTAACTATGTAAACATCCAAATCAGATAATTCGCTTATGATTTATTTTTGGGTGTAATTATAAATTACCATAAGTGATTTATTTAAGCAACTCTATTTAGAAGTTAAAAAGTGCTGTTAGTGCTGTCATATTCATGCGTTGCTCTCCAGGCTGCGCGCAACCAGCGCCAAGCGCGGCTGTGCCAAAGGCACATGAACTGAAAGTCTCCAAATAACCGGTTTCGTTTCCTTATATTTTGTGCTGTGCATACAGTGCATGCTATGAGATTTTTATTATCTATTAAAGACTACATTAGACGCCTTAGACAAAGTTTACATCTGTTTTGCGGGCTAGCTAATGTCCCCGCTTTAGTTTATATTCTCATTCACAAGTTTTGGATTTTGTGGTGAATTTGTGGTTCACAGGCTGCGTTTGACATGCTAAACATTTGCTGACTTTAGTCATAACACAACTAGTCCTAGCCGTCAAAACATCACATGAATGAAGAAAGTGATATTCACTTACAGCCAGTTGCTCGCATTGGCGGAGAAGAGTGCTAGAAAGAGCATAAGCAGTGACCTTATCAAATACTCCGATGACATCTTGAGAGGATAATTCAGGTAAAGGTTGCTGGTGTAAAATCCTCAGGGGGAGTTTGGCAGGACGCCGTGCATCAAAAAGCGATTAATCCATTATTGCGCATCCATTTGGATGAGAAGCAGGTCTGTCCCGAACAAGAGTTCTCGCCTCCTCCTCGTAAGCTATAAACAAGCGCAAGTGCTCAATATAGTTTATGTAGTGGCTGCAAAATCTCACTGAGCGGTATCCTCTGATGCGATTTCTTCCGAGCGCGTTTCCACGGTCAGCTTTTACGCAGCATCAGCTCAAGATGAACCACTCGCGGTCCCGCCAGTAAAGTGAGTCTAAATGACAGTCCCGGTCCTGTGCGTAAAGTTCATGCATTTAAACGTGAAGTTCAGCTCCGTTTGATGACCTCTGTAGATGCCACTCTGAATTGAGTCTGAGAGGGAATGCTGAATTTACTGACTCCTGAAGGGTTTGGTAGGGGCGGCGCGTCATTTGGGGGAGGTTTTGATGTGTGAGAAAGCAGATAAAGGCGGGTTTAGTGCATGCATATATGTTTTCTCTTGCTCTTGCCTGCCAAGTATTTTTTTTAAAGAGTTCTCCGGAGGGACTCAATGCGGCAACTATTCGCCGTGCTCGAGGTATAACCGCTTATGCTTTTGGCAAGGTGTATTTTCCCTGGCCTCAGTGCCCCCAAACGCAAGTACTTTGCGGTTAGGATGCTATTTATAGGATGTCTAGCATTTTGACAGCTTTGTACAAAAATAGACTACAGGTATTGCTGTTATTATGCCATATCATTATCTATATAGTTGTAATTATATAGTTATTTATAAGTCATTTTAAAGACAGAGCATAAAATCTGATTTAGTAAGTTTACACAGACCATTCGTTGGTCATGTCAGCATAATCACAGCCAGTTTAACATGGTTTATATGCAATGGGAAACTGTTATATTGTTTTAATCTTGCAAATTTGCTAGATTGACAGACAAGTGCTTCATTGGGCCACTCAGAATCCCTGTTGACCAACAGAGGGAGAAATTGAGTAACAATAACTGATGCTTGAGTCAAGACTGGCGTTGAATTGGAGGACGTCTGGGTTTCAGTGTTAGAGATTGTTCTGATTAATCTCTTAAATTTTAAATCATGAAACCACAGCTCAGTGTAGAGCATTTCTCTTAAAACCTTGCTTTGTGTAAACACCATTCAAAATGTTTCAGGCTTCATTTAGTATGCATTTTTTGGCTTGAAACTATGATTTTATGATTATTATTTTTTAGGTTAGGTTAAATTATTTATTTATTCATTTGTATTCTATATAACCATTTAAATAATAATGACTCACTGATAGTGATTTACAAATGATGTTTAATTATGTTAACAATATAAAATTATTATCATTGCTATTTTTCTATATTTTTGTTGGAAGTTTATTTGAACAAAAATGCAGTAAAACAGTAATATTATTTAAATTTAAATGAACTTATTTCTAATTTAATACATTTTTATGCAATTTATTCCTGTGATGCAAAGCTGAATTTTCAGCATCATTACTCCAGTCTTCAGTGTTACATGATCCTTTAGAAATGATTCTAATATGCTGGATTGCTGCTCAAGAAAGGTCAAGTAATATCAATGTTGAAAAAAAGTTGCTTAATTTTTTTTAAAACCATGATACATTATTTATTTTAATAATAGAAAGAATAGAAAGAACAACGTTTATAAGAAATAGCAATATTTTATTTTAAATTTAAAGCCACATAAACAGTTGAAGTCAAAAGTTTACTTATTTTGCAGAATCTGCAAAATGTTAATTATTTGACCAAAATATTATAAAAAATTATACCAAAATAATTGTTAAATTTATAAAAATGACCCCGTTTAAAGGTTTACATACACTTGATTCTTAATACTGTGTTGTTACCTGAATGATCCACAGCTGTTTGTTTTGTTTTTTGTTTAGTGATAGATGTTCATGAGTTCAACACTTAAACTGCTTGCTGTTCTTCAAAAAAAATCTTTCAGGTCCCACTAATTATTTGGTTTTTCAGCATTTTTGTATATTTTAACCCTTTCCAACAATGACTGTATGATTTTGAGATCCATCTTTTCACACTGAGGACAACTGAGGGACTCATATGCAACTATTACAGAAGGTTCAAAAGCACTGATGCTCCAGAAGGAAAAACAATGCATTAAGCCGGGGGTGAAAACTTTTGAACAGAATGAAAATGTGTACATTTTTGCCTAAATGTAATATTTTTTCATTTAGTACTGCCCTTCATAAGCTACAGAAGATACTTGCATGCTTCCCAGAAAACAAAATAAGTTAAATTTACCCTAATCTTCAAATTCAAAAAGTTTTCACCCCCAGCTCTTAATGCATCATTTTTCCTTCTGAAGCATCAATGAGGGTTTGAACCTTCAGTAATAGTTGCATATGAGTCCCTCAGTTTTCCTCAGTGTGAAAAGATGGATCTCAAAATCATACAGTCATTGTTGGAAAGGGTTGAAATACACAAAAATGCTGGAAAGCTAAAGAATTTATGGGACATGAAGGATTTTTCTGAAGAACTGTGGATTTAACTGTACAGGACAAACAAGGGACTCATGAACAACTATCACTAAACAAAAAAAAGAAAAAAAAAGAAAGAAAACACAGCTGTGGATCACTCATTCAGGTAACAACCCAGTATTAAGAATCAAGTGTATGTAAACTTTAGAGCAGGATCAATCAATTTTTATAAACTCAACTATTATTTTCTCAAGTGGACTATATGCAAACATCTTTTATGTGAAATATCTTCTTCAAGTCAGTACTAAATAACATGCATTTTGCATGATCCCTCGTATTTTGGTAAAATAATTCACATTTTGCACATTCTGCAAGGTTTATGTAAACTTTTGACTTCAACTGTATCAAGTCATATGAACACAAATGGGCATGTATGACTTTTTTTTTTTTAAGAAAAGGCAGACTAATAAAATTATAATTAATAGAAAAAAATGCAGTCATGCTTAAACTAAATGCATTTGAATTCTCTATAATTTATCTCTCATCAGGCCTTATGAATGCTGTGGATGGCTCAGACTCTTTGTCTGGACCCAGAACAGACTTGTTCCTGGTTCTATCCAGATTTGCACTCCACTGGTGCTGATTTACCGAGCCTTGGCCCTCGTGCAATCGCACACTCACAAAAGAGGTGTGATCTGTTATCCCCACAGACGCCATCGATGATACTGGAGCAACGAGAGCAAGACTGCACGGAGCCAAGGAGACAAGGTCTGGACGGCGGACAACCTATATGACACTATTTTTTCACAGCTGTCGTGCTTATACTCTCTCTGTGCTATTAAGCAAATCAGCAGCATTGGAACTGAATAAACAGAGCCGGATTGGTCAGGATAAGTCCTAAATTTTGTACTAGTTTAAGATTTTCTCTTGTCTGTAACTGCTACCTGTAAATGCTCATTTTCTCTTATAAAAATGCAATTTTGATCACATTTGGGTCTTTTTTTTTTTTCAGACCAATTCAGCAACTAGTCCGCTGTAGACGTGTATGTGGATAAACAGGCAGTCAGAGATGCTGACTTACGACCGAGAAATTATAGACATGTGCCACCAGTGAATGAATCCATTCTTGTGGCGCAAGCGCTGCAGACGTCTGGTTAGGCTCTTCACAGCATGCGCTGAATACGCAAGTGCATAACAGTCATTGCACAGCAGACTGCAATGCTTTCAGTGCCGACTGCTGCATAGCGTTTGCTCTTCGTCTGTCTGGAATCATTCAGATTATGCATCGGCCCTGTCCGCTTTGGCTGATGCCTATTGATGGTGTAGTTTTCATGTCATGAGACACTTATTAATATTGTCCTTTACACATTAGCTTGTGTTTCACATTTCGACACCTGGCAAAATGTATTGGCAGAAATATAGGAAAGCTACTACGAAGGCAATACTATGTTATTACTTTGCAGTAGTTCTCAACTCAACTCAACTCAACTCAAAAAAAAAAAAAAGAATAGCCCGAATAAGCTTATCAATTTTAAAAAGATAGGCTAACTTTTATTAACAAAATATTACATTAATTATAAATTAACTTGCAATGAGGATAAACATGATTTGGGTCAACTTTAGTGTGTTATTAAATTTAAGTAATTAAAATGTAAAGTAAATTGTTAGGATTATGCAGTTATGTTAATAATAATTTCAATAATATATTTAGTAATATTAATAATACATTGAATAATAATAATGTACAATAATAATAATATACAGCAATAATATTAATTATTAGTTTATTTATTAGTTCGCTTGCAATGATAATAAGCATGGTTTGTGCCAACCACATTGTATAATTTAGTATATTTTTGAGACTAGTTATATTAAATATTTTATATTTTTCAATTATATTATAGATGTTAATAATATATTAATATTATTTATTTATTTAAATGTTCATTTCTATTCATATATTAATAATATTTGTTATTGTGCTAATTATTTACTTATTTATATGTTCACTTGCAATGATTGGTTTAGTATATTGTCAAGACAAGATTTATATTAATATTATTCAATTATACACATTAATGATATTAACCATATTATTTAATAATATTTATAAATGACTGCAAATGAATAATAATTTAGATTCATAAATTAATAATATTTGTTATTGTGCCATTTATTTATTTTTTATTTACTTATTTATGTTCACTTGCAGTAGCATAGTGAGCATTTAGTATATTGTTGACACTAGTATATTAATATTGTTTTTTTATATTTTATATTTTTGATAGTATTCTAAATATTAAGCATTTATTTATGGCAGTGTTTACTTGCTGTAAGGATAAGGATTGGTTTGTGCCATCCACAAGTACTTATTTTAAAAAATAATAATTGTATAATATATCAATCGGCTATATTTATATATTAATAATATTTGTAATTCTGTTAATTAATTAATTATTGTGTTATTTAGCATATTGTTGAGAATATTTATATTATTATTGATATTAAATTGTATTATAGATAATAATAATATATTACTATTATTTTATAGTATTATAAATATTCATATTTATTTATTTATTTAATGCAATGTTCAGTTGCTGTGATGAAAGGATTGGTTTATGCCATCCACAATGTACTTATATTAAAAAATATTAATTGTATAATATATTAGTAATTTATATTCATATATTAATAATATTTGTTATTGTGCTATTTATTTAATTATTTATATGTTCACTTGCAGCAAGCTTAGGATTTGTTTGTGCAAACCACATTGTGTTAATTTAGTATACTGTTAAGATGATGCAGATGTGTTAATATTAATAATAATTTTTATAATATTATAATATTACTCATGTAAATATATGTATATTTATATAATATAATAATTAATATTCATATATTAATTATAATTATTTAGTTTTTTATATTTATTAATTTATTTACTTAAAATGTCTATTTATATATTAATAATATTTGTTATTGTGCTATTTATTACATTTTTATATGTTCACTTGCAACAAGCTTAGGGCTTGGTTTGTGCCAGCCACACATGGACATATATATTAATAATATTAACAATATTATTCAATAATATTATAAATTATATAAAATGAATAATAAATTATATTGTTGTGCATGATTTTATACCTTATAAAGCATAAAATTTAAACAGTATATATCAGCTTACTATTGTATCACCCCTGATGTCGTCAGTGAATCATTGTAGTCTGCTAAAATTCATTTTTCTCCAGTTGTTTATTTGTTTTGAAATGGAAGCTTTAGACTAATGAAGTTTGAATTGAAACGAGCATGGGAAAGAGTTATGGGGGCCGTTGCGTTTTACTGTGTGCATACTTTGGAAAGATCCAGGAAATGACATCAGTATCTGCGGCCCATCTGCTGAGACTGTGTGGAGTTCAAGAGAGGACGTGAAGGCCAAATTAAAATCAGATCTAAGGGTGCTGATCGGATCTGCTTTCTTTGTCATGAACACATACATTGTTGTCTTTTCAGACCAAAGCAAGCTGGCTAGAATTAGGCCGTCGGCGCTGAAGTTGGTCAGAAGTGAGCGGAGAGGTGCAGAGGTTAGGCAACAGAAGGCTGATCTGATCATCCCTGTCTGTGATAAATTAAATCCAGAATGAATGACTCCTGGGAAAGGGGAAGAAAGTG
>NC_133380.1:7171279-7240727 GCF_049309525.1 Garra rufa | reverse complement strand
GTTCATTGGAGTATGTTTTACAAAATACTATTTTAGACCTTCAGCTTAAATTTTTTTTTTTATTCAATGTGTTATTTGCTGTTTCGTTGTAATTATTGGAAAAATTAAATAGCAACTTCTGAGTAAAAATAGTTTCTACACCATACTCTTTTTCTTTTCTCACATATTGCAATAATGTCAACTCAAATCATGTCCATTTATTAATTTGTTAATAAATGAATTTGTTAATGCTGTTTGGGTTTATTTTGCAGTAAAGACAGTTCTGTACATAATTCTTTTACTTTTAGTTTGCTGTTTCTCTCTCTCTCTCTCTCTCTCTCTCTCTCTCTCTCTCTCTCTCTCTCTCTCTCTCTCTCTCTCTCTCTCTCTCTCTCTCTCTCTCTCTCTCTGTGTGTGTTTGTGTGTGTTTGCTCCTAGCATAGATCCTGACAACTTTTCCCTTGGAAATCCTGATTTGCACAACACGGGTGACATCCGAGTGAAAGTGTTTACAGGTTCCTCTATCTCAGAGCACAACAGGTTAAGTTTGTTCTGCTTTCCCCTCTGCCTTCAAACATAAAAGCAGACCTGCAGTCAATACTGCACAAATATTGACCAGACTGTTTGTAATACTGGAATAGGCTACTGGCTGTAAAATTCACGTTGTTCAAATGACCCAAACCAACTAAAAAATACAGAAAGTATCCATATAATAGAAAAATCACAAATAAACTCACCAAGGCTGCAATTATTTGCACAACATTACAGTAAAAAGTAATATTGTTAAATATTAAAATCCAAAACGGCTGTTTTCCATTTGAATATACTTTAAAAAGTAATTTATAAAACGGATAGTTCCGGTCCTTGATTCTGATTGGTTAAACCGTCTGTGCGCCTTTGGCCTCATTACATCAGTATTCCTGTTCCATGTATTATGTTTTTCAGCTAAATTACCTGTTTGTTATTTATTTAATAAAGTATGAGTGACCCCTGTTGGCGTTATTTTCCGTTATTAACCTTTAATTTTAAAATTATCAATTGAGGCCACGCCCTTCCCACCGTTAAAGAAACTCTTCTAATGCGGAAGAAACGTTGCTGTGAACCAGTGTTTGTGGAAGCCTATAGTTTATTATTTAAAAGTTTCCTGTTTCAGGTACGGTACTGTATGTTCATCAAGTTACATTGTTTATTGACGCTTCTTATGCTGTGAACTGGTGTTTTAAAATGTAAGCATACTCTGTTGAGAGATAAGCAGTTGTGTGTGCTGGATGAAATATAAATTATATTGTTTTAAAAATGTCCGCTTCGCGTAGTGCCAAACAACACCCTTTAGCTATTTTTATTTCACTATAAACCACTGCCTCTTGGGTCTTGTTGGTTTATTCCTGTGATACAAAAGCAGTAATTTTGTGTAATATTTTACGATTTAAAATAACTTCCTGTGAACAAAGCTTCATTCAAAATTTCAGCATCATTACTCCAGTCTTTAGTGTCATGACCCTTCAGAAATCATTCTAAAATGGTGATTTGCTGCTCAAGAAACATTTCTTTTTATTATTAAAGGGATAGTTCACCCAGAAATGAAAATTTGATGTTTATCTGCTTACCCCCAGGGCATCCAAGATGTAGATGACTTTGTTTCCTCAGCAGAACACAAACGAAGATTTTTAACAAAAACCAGTGCAGTCTGTCAGCCAAATAATAGAGGTGGATGCAAACCTTTAAAAGTAAACAAAAACATGCACAGACAAATCCAAATTACACCCTGCGGCTCGTGACGATACATTGATGTCCTAAGACACGAAACGATCGGTTTTAGTGAGAAACTGGACAGTATTTATATAATTTTTTACCTTTGATACACAGCCACGTCCATCTGTCCTGAGCACGAGCTTTGCATCCGGCTTGTTACCCGTGTATGCGCTCTGGCGTAGTATACGCAAACGCCGTAAGGGGAAATCGGTTAAAAGTCCCGGATGAGTTTTTGCGCAAGCAAATGTAATCTTTTAGCTTTAAATCGGTTTGAACAATCAGGATAAGCGCAAGTAATTACCATTTTGAATAGCCGCTATACCCACAGTCTGTGTGTACTGTGTAAACAATGAGTGTCATATACACGCGACAGATCACTTCCACGGTTTGCGTATACTACGTTAGAGCGCGTTCACATGTAACGAGCCGAAAGCTAAGCTCGTGCTCAGGAGAGATGGACGTGGCTGTGTATCAAAGGTAAAAAATGATATAAATACTGTTCAGTTTCTCACAAAAACCGATCGTTTCGTGTCTTAGGACATCAGTGTATCGTCACGAGCCGCAGGGTGTAATTTGGATTTGTCTGTGCATGTTTTTCTTTCCTCTAAAGATTTGGTAACCATTGACTGCCATTATTTGACTGACAGACTGCACCGGTTTTTGTTAAAAATCTTCGTTTGTGTTCTGCTGAGGAAACAAAGTCACCTACATCTTGGATGCCCTGGGGGTAAGCAAATAAACATCACATTATCATTTCTGGGTGAACTATCCCTTTAACGCAGTTTTATCAGGCATGAAATGAAAATACCGACGATACGTTTCTGAGGACAGTCGGTACCCTTCAGATACATTCATCTAAAGACATCCGTGTGGCGTTTTGACTTTGAAACGTGCTGTACGTATGTTTTTATTCAATGACATCATTGCCTTTTCAAGTTTTATCCAGCCCTATCGCGATTCTCGTCTTTCCGTCCTCCACTGTAAGACCCCTTAATATTAAAATTAAGATTTTTCTTTTACCATTTAACATATTTAAAACTTTTAATGGCCTTAAATTTGATACAACTAAATTAAGGAGTTTTTAAGGACCCCAGGAGCCCTGTACTTTAAGATAGCCCGTCGGGCAGTCCGGTCAAACATTTTGGTAGCCCGACTGGAAAACACAATAGCCCCGGGACGTCGGGCTAGCGATTTTGCGAGCCCTGAATTACAGCTTAGGAATGGCAGTCTAAGTTCTTTCGGCCAGGAAGAACATAGCGTGGTGTCGTGTATAAGCTTTTTATAACCTGGCTTCTCGACAATGCTAAGCCAATGTCTTTGGCTAATGGCTATATGATATGCACCAGAGCCATATAAAAAGAGAGTTGCGACACTCCCATAGGCTTCCATAGGAACTGAGGAATGCGGAAGTAAAGCGTGTCATGGAGCGCTCAATAGTTCCAAACAACCAATAGCTCCTCCATTGAAGCCCATTCATTTCGGCGCTTCTCAAGCACAGTCGCAAGTATATTGAAGAAATTACTGCATTTCTTTACATTTTAACGCATCAGTTGACCTCTCGAAAAACTGGCCAATAGTGGTGTTTTATGAAGCGTGTTATAGTTAATGTTTATCGTTAAAAAATAAACAGTTAAACTGTAAATGCAGCTGGATAACGTGAGAAACACCGTAATAGCGACCATAACCAGATACTAGTTGTCATATTTTTATGTTTTTAGTCTTTCTGCAATCTTTCTCTCACTGAAGGAGGTTGAATAAGTTTCAGTAAAGACTGCATTCAAGAAACACGATAAAAATGTATGCTGAATGCAATTCGTTGCCTTGTGTTTTTTTAAACATTATTTTCATCTTTTCTATTATGTTAAATGCCATTTTTGCTTGCCTTTTATAATATTCACTTATGTTGTATATTTGAATATCATAAAACAAGAGTAAATTACTTTTTTTTTATTTAACATTAAATCGTTAAATCGAAACATACTGTATAAGAGTGTTTGATCATGTCCAAATACACATGCAGATGTATTTAACCTTAAATATTACACTAACTGTAATATAAATACTATATTAGAAAATGTTATCTTTTAAATGGTCAGGATCATTATTGCACATATTAAGTAAAAAAAAACCTCCTCAAAATATTTACTAAATAGAACTTAACTATATTACAGTTATTTAATTGAATAAAAGTTACACTGTTACACAAGGTGTTTGGTCACATTTGACTGCCAAAGAGTATGAGAACATATTAATTATGTCTCTTTATCACTCCCCAGAATAAAATGCGATTGTAAAGCGTATTCAGAGAAGTTATCAATACACAATCAATGCACATTATGTGTTAATAATTACTCGAAATTGCTGCAAATATAGTAAAACTGCTGTCTATCCTATTTAACTCCATTCAAACACATTGACAGCGCTGAGCTGTTTGGAACTATTGGGAGCTCCATGAACCACGTGACCGTGCGGCGGCGAGATCAAAGCGTGTCGCAACTCTCTTTTTATATGGCTCTGATATGCACGAGACAACGATATGGCGCAACCAAACTTGATACTGATACATGATTGGCTGTTAGCGTGTCACTCCCTACGTTGCTAGGTTACCAGAGAGCGAGTGCCTTTGTTAATGAAACCAAACTTGCTTCGCAACCTCTGTTTTCTTCTTACGAAGAATAAAAAATATAAAATGTTTTATCAAACACATTTTTTATTGATATCGATCACGTCTGTCGCGATACATATCGTTATCGTTTTATCGCCCAGCCCTAGGCTCAATACTTTGACAAACCAAAAATAGGTGATAAAGATACATACAAGCAGTATTAAGATATTAGCCTAATATTTCACCTACCTGACTGAAAATGATGAGAACAAACACGAATGTTGTCAAGATTTTTGCCCTGGAAATCCTGGTTCAGTTTGGCCAACCACAAATGCTTTTTGTTCCTCAGATAGTTTTTTGCACTTTTCTCCTTGATTTGTTATAACTTTTGTCAGTCTATAGTACTCCAAATGTTCTTCCCAGTCCGACCAATTAGTACATCCAAAACATTACAATAATTGACCATTTTCAGCAGCAATAATGCAAAATATGAGTTTTGTTCTCTTTAGTGGCATTGTTTACATTCAGTGCTGCCAACATGGCCGATTGGTGATGTGTCAAGAAAATGACACATTTTTGAGTAAGCTGGATAGTTTTTCAGAGTATATTTTGAAGTTACATAGGAATACAGGTTCATCATGTCAATGTTTTCATTTCTATATTCTTTAAAGCACCTGTAGACAGATGTTTATCTACAGTACTGGAGAAAAATATGTTCTTTTGGTTTTCCAATGGCATCTAAAATGGCTCTAAAAGTCTTTTTACTTCTAATTTTAATCCTTTTTTTTCTTCTAAATTATCACTGAGATGGGCACGAGCCCCTTTGCAGAAGAACCATTTTGGGTCCCCCAAAGAATCTTTCAGTGATCAGTTCTTAGTGTGAAAAACAAAATAAAACCTCTTTCAACCTTTTGTGGAATCAGAAATTCTCTGTGAATGTTAAAGGTTCTTAATGGAGCCATCAATACCAATAAAGAACCTGATCAATAGGGTTTTGTGTTTTTCCATGGCAGATTCTTTAGCTCCAGTTAAATTTCTGTATTTTGGTAGTCATTAGTGTTAAATGTGCATAAACAAGACATACGCAAAGACTTTCTGTTGCATATGACCCTGTAGAATTATAGTACATGTGCGAACGCTGGTGAGAGTGAAAGCGAGATAACGAAAGAGGGGGATGTGACCTCTAAACTCGGGTTAGGGCACCCAGGGGTCAGTAGTCCTAGAGAGATTGTAGGAGATGAGCGGTGAACTGGGTTATTCAGTAACTCTTTCTCTCGCACAGCAGGGTTTTGGACCAGCGCAGGATTAGATGGACACATAGAAATTCACTTTGGTTTCTATAAGAAGATCTTATTTCGTAAAACCTTTCTCGTCAGTCTATTCACTTAATTCGGTTTTGTTCTTTTTAATTAAATCTTTCTTTGAATCTCATCTCATCCCATCCTGGCTTTCACTACACAGATGCACATGCACATGCATTTCACCTACATGCTTACTAATGTCTATAACATTGGGTTTTTGCTTTATCTGTTTATGTGCGCTCTTTCCCGTCAGGTTTATTCTGTATTGACTTTCTGGTTAAGGCGGAAATCAGCAGGACGGGTGATGTAGAGTAAATGTTAGTCCACAGTCAGCCTCAGTGTCAGGGTCAGGGATAGCAGTGTTTGAGCAGAGCCGTCCTCACACATTCACAGCCTCGCTAGACCTGTAACCAGAGACCAGACTCTCAAACGCTGGAATGCTAATGGCGTAAAATGATAACTATAATCTGACAGTTGCGTATAAGCATCGTGACAGCCGCAACAATGAGCCCTGAGTGCATGTCGACATTAGGAATTGTGTATAAATGTTCTGTCCCATATCCTTTAACTGTGTTTTTATGCAGATTAACATTTTATTGCTCTTTACATACAGTAAGAGTATAGAATTGTGAAATGAATTCTTATAGTAGCTCAGATCGTTTCAGTAAGATATGATTAGAAATGTTGGAGTTCATATTGAGATTTTAGACTTCAATGTGAGGTTACTGTTTTCTCCATTTCATCTCAGATTTAATCTGATAAAGAAATATGTTTTGAATATATTTTATTGCCGCCATAGTTGATCTTGCAGTCCCTGCTTGTGGCAAAGCATAATTTTATTTATTGATTTATTTAATTTTATTTTAAATCTTACTGACCCCAAATTTCGAAAGGTTAGAAAAAGGCAAATACATTTATAATTCTAATTATATTAATAAAAATTAAAAAATACAGTAAATAATTGAAATATTGTAAAATATACAATTTAAAATGTAATTTATTTATCTGATCAGTATTTTTGTGGAAAGTGTTCAAAAGAACAGCAGGTGTTTGTATAAATAAATAAATATTTTGTATCCATTAAAAGAATGTCCATTTTTATAAATTTAATGTATCCTTGCTGAATTTATATTTATAAATAAATTTAAAAGGTAAGAAAAAACATATTTATAATTATATTTTTTTTAAAAACTACAAATTTAAATATTGTTAAATATTATTACAATTTAAAATAACTTTTTATTGTAATAAATTTAAAAATTTAATTTATTCCTGTGATTGCAAAGATAATTTTTTTTTAGCAGCCATTATATTTATCAATGTTTTTGTGTTCAAAAAGAACAGCATTTGTTTGAATAGAAATATTTTGCTCATTTGAAATAAAGACTGCCCATTTTGATCAATTTAATCCATCCTTCCTGTATTAAAATATTTATTTTTATTTTATTTTAAATCTAAGGTTTGATCAAAAATACAGTGAAATTAAAATGTTAAATATTTTTACAATTTAAAATGACCTTTTTTATTTTAATAAATTTACAAATGTAATTTATTCCTCTGGTGGTAAAGCTGAATTTTTAGCAGATATTATAGCCATCTTTTTTTTTTGGAAAGTATTTATTTAAAATAGAAATCATTTGTAACAATTGAAAATACGTTTTGCTTAATTTAATGCATTCCTGCTGAAATATATATATATATATATATATATATATATATATATATATATATATATATACATATATATATATATAATTTTTATTTTTTTTTAATCTTACTGACTCCAAACTTTTGAAAGGTGAGAAAAAATATACATATATTTGAGATTTGTCTGTCAAATAGGATGAACTATTATCGCCACAGGCAGTGACACTGAATGTTTTAAATGCAAAACCTAACTTATTTTTCTTCAAAATGCCAGTAGGAGATGATAAACCATACAGACAAACCAAAATTTATTCAGACATCTTCAACATTTCTCACATTATAACAGTTCATTCGTTATAGTTTAGAAAATGGTAAAAACATTGACAAACAAATTAATTTTGATTATGTCAGATAACTTTGATAGAAAGGTAAGTAACAAAACATGATTGGGTCAAAGTGTCAGATCAAATTTTTGGTCCCAAATTTTACTGCTAGTTCACTCTATGAAGAATTTTTGGGTATATTATGTAACAGTTTATTTTATTTTGCTATCCTCACTTACATAAATGAACTACAGTGTCCTGCACCCACTAGTAAAAAAAATAAAATAAATTATATCTGGTGTCTGAATAATCTTTGGTTTGACTGTATTGGTTGACTTGTTTGAGTGCTTAAGTTCAGTGTTTCTCAACTGATTGGCCATTAAGTCAAATTCAAGCAATTACATATATCATAATTAGGACAGAAAATAAGTTGGTCAAATTTGTTGTTGGCATTAAAGATTCCACAAATTCAGTCACATCTAATTGCTGTACTGTAGGTCAGTTCCATCATTGACAGGTTGGTAGGTACCACACAAGGTAAGGATTTTTGACCCAGACTATATGAAATACATGTTTCATTTAGTCCTTGATCCGCCTGTAATGTCAAATCTGGTTCCTCGGACAAAACCAGTCGAGAACCACTGGTTTAATTTCTTGAGCTGGTGCGATGTGAGTGTGACCTGCAGTTTTGGGGGGTTTTAAGGGCTTCTGTAGATGCTGGTTTGGGGGGTTGTTGGGGGTGTTGCAAGGTTGAGGGGTTAGTCCCTCAAATGAACAGCTGAGTTATCTTATTTAGTCTGTATAAAGGCCGCCCAACTGTCATAACAAAGGAGCAGGACAGCAGGGCCCCTCGACAGACAATGGGGAGTCAATGGCTCCAAAGAGCATCCCTAACACAGAGCTCCCCTGAAAAGAGACGCCGGCTGAATGGGATTGAGGGACGCCCGTAACAAAGCTGGAACCTGACTCAATTGGGGGCATCAATCAGTGATCTCACACGGCCTTCTGCACAGCGGACACTTTGTAGAAATTAAATTAACACATGTAATAAAATAGATTGATAATTGTGCATGTGGGTATTTTATAAATATTGTATTTGTTTTATCACTTCAGGTGAAACCCTGGGCTTTCTTTGTGGACGTTTTCTTTGCAGCGTGTTCTTGGAGATGTTCCAGCAACCAAAGTGTATGTGAGTGAATTATTGCTATACAGGCAAACCAAACACACTATAGCTCATTTATGTAAGTGAGGATAGCAAAATAAAGTGAACTGTGACATATATACCCAAATATCCTTCATACAGTGGACTACAGTAAAATTTCAAAAATTTGGGACCAAAAATTATTTAGACACTTTGACCTAACCATGTTTTGCTTAAGTGTTTTTTTTTTAATTGCTAATGCGACCTTTACAGACTGAACAAAATTAAGCAATGCTTGGTAATTAGTCAACAAAATATTTATTAGTTGTGTAAATATTGTCATACTAACTGTTGTCTGAATTTTTGGTTGATTGTAATCCATTACACACCTTTCTGTCAAAGTTATCTGACATTTATCAAGAGGAATTTGTTCTGACACAGTTTAACTCTGAGTTCTTGTCATTTTATCACCATTTTCTAAACTATAGTGAATAAACTGTGATAATGTATATGACTGTATATGACAAAATTTACTAAAGTGCTTTAAACAAACTGCTGTAAAATAAAAACGCACTGACAACCAAACCAATAGCTTCAGTTTTAAATATTTGACAACCAACCAAGAGTTTTAATATCAGTATTTTGCATTTACTAAATGTAATTTAATTTCATATAATGGGTCTTTTCTCCCCATTTTAAATGTCAAAAATACAATCATTAACAGGTTGCCCTATGAATTTGTGACTTTAAACAAAAATTTATTAATGTCATGAGAAAATATGTACAGTGTCTCACAAAAGTGAGTACACCCCTCACATTTCAGCAAGCATTTTAGTATATCTTCTCAAGGGACAATACTATAGAAATGAAGCTTGGATATATTTTAGAGTATGTGCAGCTTGTATAGCAGTATAGGTTTACTTTCCTCTGAAAATTACTCAACATACAGCCATTATTGTCAAAATAGCTGGCAACAAAAGTGAGTACACCCTAAGTGTACTTGTCCAAAGTGTCAATATATTGTGTTAGCACCATTGTTATCTGGCACTGCCTTAATCATCCTGGGAATGGAATTGACCAGAGCTGCACAGATTGTTGCTGGAATCCTCTTCTACTCCTCTATAATGATATCACAGAGCTGCTGGATGTTAGACACATGGTGCTTCTTCATCTTCCGCTTGAGGATGCCCCACAGGTGCTTAATAGGGTTCATGTCTGGAGACATACTTGGCCAGCCCATCACCTTCACCTTCACCTTCAGCTTCCTCAGCAAGGCAGTTGTCATCTTGCTGGTGTGTTTGGGATCGTTATCATGTTGGAAAACCGCCATTTGGCCCTAGTTTCTGGAGGGAAGGCATCATTTTCTGCTTCAGAATGTACAGTACATAATGGGATCCGTGTTTTCCTCAATGAACTACAGCTCCCCAGTACCAGCAGCACTCATGCAGCCCCAGACCATGATGCTAACACCACCATGCTTGACTGTAGGCAAGACACAATTTTCTTGGTACATCTCACCAGGGCATCGCCACACATGCTGGACACCATCTGAGCCAAACAAGTTGATCTTATAGTCTCACCAGACCACAGGACATGGTCCCAGTAATTTATGCTCTTGGACAGGTTGTCTTCAGCAAACCAGCTTCAGAAGAGGTTTCCTTCTGGGAGGACGCCCATGCAAACTGACTTGTTGCAGTGTGCGGCATATGGTCTGAGCACTGACAAGCTGACCTTCTACTTCTGCAACCTTTAAAGCAATGCTGACAGCACTCATGCATCTGTTTTTTGAAGCCAGGTTCTGCACCTGACGCACAGAACGAGTGCTCAACTTTGTTGATTGACGCTTGCAAGGTCTGTTCTGAATGGAACTCATCTTGGAAAACCTCTGTATGACCCTGACCACTGTAGTGTAACTCGGTTTCAGGGTTTTACTGAACCTCTAATAGCCTTGGCCATCTTTGTGGAGAGCAACAATTTTAATTCTCAAATCCTCAGAGAGTTATTTTGCCGTGAGATGCCATGTTGAACATCCAGTGGCCAGTATGAGAGAATTGTACTTAAAGCACCAAAGTTTAACTGCTCTAATACAAGATACACAACTTTGTATGGTCCTGTCAAGTAGACAAAAACATAAACATGATAAATAGGACATGTGGCTTTGCATGGTTAAACAACATACTGCTGTTATCACTTAGGGTTTACTCACTTTTGTTGTCAGCTATTTTGACAATAATTGGCTCTATGTTGAGTATCAGAGGACAGTAAATCTATACTGCTATACAAGCTGCACATTGACTACTATAAAATATATAAGTTTAATTTCTATAGTATTGTCCCTTGAGAAGATATACTAAAATGGTTGCTGAAATGTGAGGGGTGTACGTACTTTTGAGTGATACTGTATAACACATATTTTAATTATATATTACATTTTTTATGTTTTGTTTTTATATATTTTATATATTTATTTATTTTATTTATTCCTTTTACAATATATTATTTTATATTTATTTACAAGACAGTTGAGTTAGGACTGTCAAACGATTAATCGCGATTAATCGCATCCTAAATAAATGTTATGATGTGTGTGTACTGTGTATATTTATAATGTATATATAAATGTACACAATGTGTATATATATATATATATATATATATATATATATATATATATTTAAAACAACAATTACAATATTATCATAGATGATAAATATTCAGAATTTTCATTTTTGGGTGAACTATCCCTTTAAATCAGCAGTGCACACATCTAAACTCTATGTTGCCGTCGATTGACGTGAGGTTCTGGGAGGGAGCATTAGAGAAATGTGTAACAGAGAACAATAACGCTTTTCAGACTGGATGTCAGCAAAGTGCTGTCAAGCAGATGTTCACACACATTGTCAAATTAATGATTAAGACAAGCTTTGCGCTGAGGCTGTGTTTTGTTCAGTGTTTGTGATGTAGTGAGGGCCAGAGGTGGCCAGCGGTAGACTCCCTTTGCTTTCAACCCTCCCCCAGGTCTCTGTTCCCCTCGTATTCAGTGCCATCGTCCTCACAGTATATCATTCACTCCGAGTTCACTAATTAACACGTCCCTAACCTACATTTCCTGGTTCCTGACTCTCCTGTACACACTTTATTCACCTTTGACCTACTGTAAAAATGCTCTAAAAACATGTTACTTCACAAGTCACCACAAATCTATATTAGACTTAACAATACAATACTGTGCATTTAGATGTTAAGAAGCAAAATGAGTCACCTTATAATTTACGGCAATAAACATTGAGAAGTTCCTAAGAAGTCCCTGCTTGACATAATTTGTTCGCATTTTATTTTATTTTATAAGGTTCTCAAAGGGGCTTGCATATGTCTAAGTCTCACTTTGGTAGTATTTATTCTGTTTCTGTTTTAATTTATTTACATTTTAGCTTTATCATATTTATAATTTAGTATTTTTTTTAATTATATACATGTTGTGGATTTTGTGTAGTTTAGTAAATTTTTGTTTTGTTTTAGCAGTCATGCAATTTATTTATACTTAATATTTTTTATTATTATTGTATTTTTATGTATTTATTCTATTTTATTTATTTACATTTGAGTTTTTTAAATCATGTATATATTTTATATTTATTACTTAAAGGTCCCATATTGTACACATTTCTGGAGGTTTATTTTAGTTGTTCAGATGTCCTTAAGAATATAGATTTGCGGTATAAGTGCCAAAATCCATCTCTATATATTTTTACTGTTCCATTTTTAGGAGCTCTGTCAAGAACAGGTTGATTTTGGCCCGTCTAATTAATATTCATGAGCCTCTCTTCTGATTGGCCTGCTGTTTTCTGAGTGACGCACAGCCAGGCCAACCACAAGTAACTACTGTCATGTATGCTGTAGCCTAGCCCAGAGCCATAGAGAGAGCTGATACTCAACAGGATATTTCAGAATGATCATTAATGTTTTTTTTCTTTTTCAAACACCGAATGCAGTAAGCTACGTAACTGTTGCTTTAGTAAAGCCCCTTTCATAATTTGCGCTGATTCCGGAAAGTTACGGGAACGAGCGCTGTGTGAACAAAAGTCAGAACCAAATGCCATAAAGGCATTGTAGTGATGATGCACATTACCGTGCGACTCTTCACGACGGAAAAATACATGCAAAGTGGAATGAAGCAGCGATCAGGGAGCTCCTCACTATCAGCGCTGAACCACAGATTGTTCATCAGGTTAGTTTTCAGTTTAGCTACGCGTCGCATTAGCCTCACATCCAAATGTCACATGTCTTTATGGGTTGTGTGTAAAGCACGCACAGATTCCGGAAAACAACTGTGAATGAACCTAATTAAACAATTCCGGAACAAATCATGGGACACATTATCCGTGTATTTTCCGGAATGGCTGTGTGAAAGAGGCTGAAGTTGACGTGCCACTGGTCTCTTATATTAACGTTGTTCGGAAGCCTGTGCAATGATGTAGTTTTGACATCCATCGACTGAACAGCGTTTTCTCGACTTGTTTTCATGTTGTTGTTGCTTAGCAATAAAATGGACGCGATGTTGTGGGGGTTTGACAAAAGGAGGGTGGGACGGTGGTTGGTGTTCGGGGTGGTGACTGAGTAGATCGGACGTCACATTTTTACGGAAGTCACAGCAGCTCTGAAAATGAACAGCTACTTTATGCAGGCTGTGTGCATTTTCATGTGGATTGACTGTCTTGAAACTTATATGGTAGTTACATAACCCCTAGACCTAGGTTATAATGAAAAAGCCAGGAAATTTTGATTTTGAGAATATGGGACCTTTAATATTTATTTGTTTGTACTTTTTTAATTTATTCATTAAAATAATTTTAATTATTATATTTTTATTATTTTTATTTATTTATTGTATTCTATTTATTTATTTACGTTTATTTTTATCATATGCATGCAAATATTTGTTTATTTATTTTTCTTTTTTAATTTATGCCTTAAAATGAATCTTTAATCACATGTATATGTTGTGGATTTTATGTAGTTTAGTAAATTTGTTGTTTTAGCAGTCATGCAATTTATTTATACCTACTTTTTTTTTTGTATTTTTATTTATTTACATTTAAGTTTTCTTTTAATCATGCATATATTTTATATGTATTATTTAATATTTATTTATTATTCATTAAAAATAATTTTACAATTAAATTTAAAATTAATTTTAATTTTAAAATTATACTTCTATTTTTATTATTTTTATTTATTCCATTTATTTACCTTTAAATTCTTATTTTTTTAAATTTCTGCCTTAAAAATTAATCTTTAATCACATGTATATGTTGTGGATTTTATGTAGTTTAGTTAATTTTAGTTTTGTTTTAGCAGTCATGCAATTTATTTATACTAATATTTTTTTTTTTTTACATTTTATTTATTTACATTTTAGTTTCTTTGTTATCAGGCTTATATATTTTTTTATATATTTAATTAGTATTCATTAATTATTCTTTAAAAATGTTTCTTTAACCACATGTACATGGTGTGGCTTATGTAATTTAGTCAATTTGCTAATGCAAATACCATTTGCAATATTTTGTTAATTATTAGTAGTCATTTTAAATCAGATCAGATTCAAGTAGTTTAGGTACAGTATGTTGATATAAGAACATCAATCCTAATGGCATCAGTTTTCCTGTAAATGTGAACTGCAGGTTTCAAATGCACAGCTTGTACAGTAATTCAGACGTAGCTTTGGTCCACTATGTGTATGCAAGTCCGTTTTGAATTATGACATGATAAAGAGAGTTATTGTTACTTCTGTAAGCATAATATAAGCCCTCTGAAAAGCAAGAACATCCATTAATTACACATCGAGCTTAGAGCGATCAGGGTGGGAACAGGTGCTGATTGTCTCTGAGTGAGCGCTCTGTGCCCGCAACAACCCCCGTTATATCCCCTTACCCAATGATCTGAGAAGCACACAACCATATTTCTGAGAGAACAGGCTCCAGCTGCGCGTCACACCTCTAATGCCTCAACGCTGCAGCGCTAGGAAGTTTTAGGTGGGTCGGCATCAGCGGAGAGAGTTTCTAGGAATGCAAAGAGTCATATTTTATCACGGTTGCCGTAATGGACTATTTGAAGTGTATGATTCAGCGTTAGCTCATGAGTAATGTTACAAGAATCCAAGTTAATGAGATCAATCAATTATCTCTGGTCTTCACATGAAAGGAACGGCTCATAAAATTAGAGAATTTATAAAAGAAGAGCTTTGATTAAAACATGCACCATCTGTAGCAAGAACTTGAATGTTTCAGATAGAGTGCTAGTATGTGAATGTTAAAAATTAAGTTTGCATGAACCATGCATAAAAGACTGAATTTTCATGCTGACTTTTTAGTGCTAGTTTGGTTATTGTCTAGCTCAGAGGTTCTCAACTCTGGCCCTCGAGGTCCACTTTCCTGCAGAGTTTACCTTTAACCTTGATCAAACTCACCTGCCTGTAACTTTCTTGTAATGATGAAGCGCTTGATTAGCTTGTTCAGGTGTGTTTGATTATAGGGTTGGAGCTAAACTCTGCAGGAAAATGGACCTCGAGGGCCAGAGTTGAGAACTCCTGGTCTAGCTGATGGATCAGAACAGACAAAAAATGGCTAGGTGGTGAAGGTGTTTAACAAGCTTATGAAACACATAGTGTTCTTTGAGTAGTGTCAAGCTGCAGTATGAACCAGACTTTATGCTGTATGGCTATGCAAGACTACCAGCATCCCATAATGGGGACCAGCATCCGAAACACAACATATGCTGGTTCTGTATGTTGTGAAAATCATCTGGGCTTCATTATGTTCATGTTTTTTTTTTAACCTACAGGTTCTGAACAGAATAACCCTTCTGTTCACCTCACTGGAACTGAATGAGATTTACTGCCATTTTCACACACATGTAGACATACCGTCAAACAAATCTGGGAATTTGATGAATGGCATTTGCTATTAGTAAACAAGCAGTTTTTACAGCATACTACAAAAGTAGCATATACTGTATCTTCATATATATATATATATATATATATATATATATATATATATATATATATATTTTTTTTTTTTTTTTTTTTTAATGTATTCAAAATATACCAAATTTGACAAAGGAACCATGCATATTTGCTCATCAAACATTTTCTTCTTTTGTTGGCCTGTAAATGACTGTCTAGGTTGAATTGTATTTGAATATATATATATATATATATATATATGTATATGTGACCCTGGACCACAAAACCAGTCTTAAGACGCTGGGGTATATTTGTAGCAATAGCCAAAAATACATTGCATGGGTCAAAATTTTTGATTTTTCTTTTATGCCAAAAATCATTAAGAAATTAAGTAAAGTTCATGTTCCATGAAGATTTTTTTGTAAAATTCCTACTGTAAACATAACAAAATGTAATTTTTGATTTGTAATATGCATTGTTAAGAACCTAATTTGGACAACTTTAAAGGTGATTTTCTCAGTCTTTTTGATTTTTTTGCATCCTCAGATTTCTGATTTCAAATAGATGTATCTCAGTCAAATATTGTCCTATCCTAACAAACCATACATCAATAGAAAGCTTATTTATTGAGCTTTCATATGATGTATAAATCTTTTTGATGTATAAAAAGTTTTGTCAAATTTAACCTTATGACTGGTTTTGTGGTCCAGGGTCACACACATATATATATATATATATATATATTTTTTTTTTTCTTAATCATCTATTTAGTTTATCCATGAACTATGAAAGCTCTTTTCCACCACAGAATAAAACATTTAAAAAGGTAATTGTTTTTCTTACAATTCGGACTTTTTCTCTTGCAATTGAGAGTTTACATCTCACATTTTTTCTCAGAATTGCGTGATACAAATTTGCAGAATTGTGAGATATACACTCGCAATTGCGAGTAATAAAGTCAGAACTGCAAGATATAAACTCTGTTCTAACTTTTTTCTTAAAATTGCATAAACTCGCAATTGTGAGTTAGAATTGCAAGATACAAACTTGCAATTCTGACTTTTTTTCTCAGAATTGGAATATAAACTTGCAGTTGTGAGTTATAAAGTCAGAATTGCATGATAAAAAGTCAGAATTGCAAGCTAGCCAGAATTGCAAGATATAAACTCACAATTCTGACTTTTTTTTCTCAGAATTGCAAGATATAAACTCACAATTCTGACTTTTTTCTCAGATTTGCATGATATAAACTCGCAATTCTGACTTTTTTCAGAATTGCACACTGTAAAAAATGACCGTGAATTTAACGGTAAAAAACTGTAAAAATGCTAAAAAAAAAAAAAAACCCTGTGAAATGGTTAACGGTAAGTTCCCCTTCTATATACGGTGAAAAACTGTGTTGGACATTGCATGTAATTTTACGGTAGTATAGCGTTTTTGGAAGTGAAAAAGAAAGTAAAATTTACAGTGAATAACCGTAAATTGACATTCCCAGAATTCCCTGTGTTTCATTTTTTTTATTTGATGTTTTTTTTGTTGAAATAACTTTTTCTTCTTAGTTTTTTCTTGGCAGTTTTGTACATAAAGGTTGTATGTTACATCTAATGTTGTTAAATTAATGTTTTTTTGCATTATTTCAGTTTTATGTGTGTTACCATGATGGTGTTTAGTGTTGGTGTGAATGACACTGTGCACCTTCTATATATGTTATTATTTAAAACCTCCTTGTGATGGGCTTTGGTTCATCATGTGATGTTGTCATCACCACCTGCTTTTGGTGGTTATCAGTGTATTACAAAGGTACAAAACAGATTTCAGTACTTCAAAAGGTTGGTACATTACCATTAGTTAATGAAATTACAGTATTTACCTGTAAATTTAAGTGAAAAACGTAAAACAAGTGCATGATATAAACTCACAATTGTTACACAATTAGTTAGAATTGCTAGATATAATCTCACAATTCTGACTTCTTTCTCAGAATTGCATGATATAAACTTGCAATTGTGAATCAGAATGGCAATAAAGCTCATAAAGCTCATTCTGATTCTGATAAATAAACAAACTCACAATTCAGAATTGAATGATATAAACTCACAATTTTGCCTTTTTTTTAGAATTGCGTGATATAAATTCGCAATTCTGACTTTTTTCCTCATAATTGCTTGATATAAACTCGAAATTGTGAGTCAAAATTTCAATATATAAACTCACAATTCAGAATTGTGTGATATAAACTCTTAATTGGGAGTCAGAATTGCAATATATAAACACACAATTGTGAATTATAAAGGCAGAATTGTAAGATACAATCTCACAAGTCTGACTTTTTTTCTCAGAATTGCTTGATATAAACACACAATTGCGAGTTAGTCAGAATTGCAAAATATAAATTGCAGTATTGTGTGATATAAACTCACAACTGCAAATTATAAAGTCAGAAATGGGCTTCCAGAATGAACAAACGTTTTTTTGATGAAAAAATGTTTTTGAACTACAGCTTTGGTGCTAACAGCACTGATGACATTCACATTAACAGTATCTTGCCTCTTATAATTATTTTCCAATTATATTAGAAATATTCGAGGCTGTCCACCCCAGTTGTTCATGCAATATAAAATCATTTAGCAGGTGCTTTTATCTATAGTAGCACCCCAGGCCTTAAAGTCAGCATGAAATGGCATTTGCAACCCATTATACTTCCATAATGTTACATTTTTATTATAATGAAACCAGGCATTATGAAAACGTTTTACTTTATTTTATCCATCAGGAATTCATTGGCCTGGGAAACACCACCAGCACGAACTTTGATGGAAGCTTTTGACCAGCGCATGGAGGCTGAAGGTCAAGTTCAAGCATATTTCAATTTATTCCAGAGGTAAGATATTAGGTTTTGGTATTACATTCAGATTAATAATGCATAATAAGACCTAAAACATAGTGTATGGTCAGTTTTGATTTCACATGGTCTTTAGGCATTTTCCTCAAGGGCACAATGGTGGCTCAATTCGGCAACCTTCTGGTTACCAGCCTTGAGCTAGAGCGGCTACACCAGACCATGCTGGTTTCCAGCAACCCACAATAGCTTGATCACAGTCTCTGATACATTAGTTCATGGCTCAGGAATTCCCAGTGGAATCAGAGTCCTGTGGAAATGTGACACAACCCAGCACTTCCATTCCCTATTAAAATGCGGGCATGGGCCGCGGGTTCAATGCAATTCTCGCGAGTCAACAATGAGGTTAGAAATACCATCAGGCTTCTGAAACCATATGTACCGCTGTCCCCAAAATAGGTTAGCAGAGGCCTTTTAACAGACCCCATCAGGGGAGGTGGGAGACCTTCGTTCACAGGAAAGATTAAGATACCATCAGAAAGAGGTGCCAAGGGGGATCAGAGTGGAATGGGCCGAGGGATGAGCTCACCGACGGTGAGGCTGTGTGTCTCTGTTCTCGGCCAGATCGGACCCTCTGAAGTGCCACGGAGAGACTTGATTGACGTGGATGCGAGTCATGAATGGTTATATGTGCAGCGAAATTAGTTATTAATGCTTCTCTGAGAGCTCCTATTATAGGAAATCTGCAGAGATACTGTATGCAAGCTAACAGCTAACAGAAAACATTCTCAGGATTTGACTGATGTTCTGGCAAGGTTCTCTCAAAGTCATAAACAAATGTTTTTCCAGTAACATTAATAGAATGTCAAAGGTTCTCTGGTCGTTCACAAAACGTTAGCCTAAAATTGTCATTTGTGCATCATTAATGGAGCTTTTTTTCTGAAACATTTTAGTTGACAATTTATCTAACGTTTTTAAATGTTACTACTTGTTTCAAAATGATCAAAGAACATTTTAAAATGAAAAATTATAAAATTGAATGTTCCTTTAATATTTGCATTACTACAAAAAAGTTTTAAAACATTAAAAAAATGACGTTTTTGGGCAGTCAGATAACATAAAATAGTATCATTTCCATGATGTTTGCAAAAAAAAGAAAGAAAATAAATGATCCCTTAATATTCACAAAACCAAGAAAGAAAAGTTTCGAAAACAGTTTTAAAAATTGTGTTTTATAGTGTGGTAATTATGGAAGCCAGGTTCTGCCAGTGAATAAAACTTTTTTTTTTAAAGTTATTGCCATTTTTTTTTGTTATCTCACACTACTGACTTTTATCTCACAAATTCAAGTTTGTATCTTGCAATTCTGGCTTTTTTCCCATGCAGTTGCAAGTGTATATCTCACAATTCTGACTTTTTTCTCCCAGATGCAAGTTTGTATCTCGCAATTCTCACTTTTTTTCTCGCGATTGCAAATTTTTATCTCACAATTCTGTCATTTTTCTCACAAAATGCAAGTTTGTATCTCGCAATTCAAATGCAAGTTTGTATCTCGCAATTCTGACTTTTTTTCTCACAAAAGCAAATTTGTATCTTGCAATTCTGACTTTTTTCTCACAAATGCAAGTTTCTGTCTCGCAATTCTGACTTTTTTTCTTGCAGTTGCAAATTTATATCTCACAATTATGACTTTTTATCTCACATATGCACGTATAAGTCTTACAATTCTGACTTCTTTTCTCACAATTACAAGTCTATATCTTACAATTCAGACTTTTTTTTACTCAATTTTGACTTTTCTCAGAATTGTGAGAAATAAACTCAATTGCGAGTTAGTCCATTTTCAAGGGGAAAAAAAGCCTGATATGTTCTCAGAATTGCGAGTTTAGATCTCACAGTTCAGACTTAACTCACAATTGTGTTATGAACTCACAATGGCTAAATGTAAACTCGCAATTGCAAAAATAAGTCAAATTTTGAGATGGAAAAAGTTGGAATTCCTTTTTTTAATAGTCATTTTTTATTCAGTGGCAGAAACGGGCTTCCATATGTAACTCCTTCATTAATAGTCTAGATGAATATTTCTCCATTGCCAGCCATTTAAAAAAGTATCCATGTGTTCTGACAAAATCATCAATTTTACAAACAACATATAAATCAATATTATTTTACTAAATTAATATTAGAGCTGCAAAAATTGTTAATGCATATAAATATTTAGATCAACTGACAGCACTAATTATAATTTTAGTTTCCTATTTTGACAGGCAAGCAAGTTTTTAATTTTTCATTTTTTTTTATTGTAGAGTTATTAGTCACAAGGCATTTTCAGCTCAAAAAATATTCTTAGAACTAAGTGCCCATCAACTGGCAGCATCCAGGTTGCATACAGGGATGCATGCATCAATCAAGCAGAACGAATGGGAATGCTTACTAGGTTATGTTAAAACTTCTTGGTTTGCACAGAAAGTCCCACTTTAAATGGCATTGGTTAAACTAGAAGTTCACATCAGGATGGAAGAATTTTTATCTCTGCAGCTTGGAAATGTAATCACTGTTGCAGGCAACATATGTTTAAATCTGGCACGTGATACTTCCTGATTCTGTTAGCACATTGTGTTTGCCTTATGCAATAAAAGTCACATTAAGGCCAAAAATAAAATTACTCTGTGAAGAATAGATGAAAAAGTTTCTGCAGATCACACCTTAAAGAACTTCCTTGTGCCCTAAATAGATTTTTTTCCTCAGTGTCCACTTCCTTTGGCCACAGCATAAAATCTGTTTTCAGCGCTAGTGCTTAATCCAGTTCTCCAAGCTCTCCTGTGATTGAATTAGAGCACCAAAGAAAAAAAAAAAACACAGCGGGAACAAAATGAAGACAACAAGCTGTCTTAAAGCCAATGGAGTCCAGTGACAAAAGCCTTGTCATGCTCTGGTGGGGTCTTGCCTCTAATCCAGAGGGTTTTAGAGGCAGCAGACACTGGCTTGTTGTTCTCTGGCAGGGATGGCTAGGCGCTAAGTAACTAGCAGAGCTACTGGCGACAGTTCCGTCCAGGAGAGATGGCCTGCTAATCCTAATCACGCCCGAGAATGCCGTCTGGGTCACATGACCTTTCGCTAGCTGTAATGGAAGGGGTCATAATTGGGATTTATCGCCGCAGAGGCAGCCTGCAGGAGAGGTGCCAGTCAAAGGGTTCTGGGTCCTGGATGTCTGACGGGTATGGTGGACAAGAATGAGTCATCTGCACGCTTATAGACACGGAAGCCACGTGGAGAAGGCCACATTGAGCACATTGAAACATCAGCCAATAATTCAAATTAACCTTTCTGAGGAGACCCTATGGTGACATGTTTGATTTTTTCAGGTACAGTTTGCCAGAGAATGCACATGTTTTCTGAGAGAATTTCTGAGAGTTCTACAATGCAAATGTTTTGTGAGATAATGCAAAGTTTCTCTGGGAAACACAATACTTGTGCGAGATAATGCAAGAGAACACAAATGTTACAAAATAATGCAAAGTTTCTTGAGGGATCTACTTTTGCACAAAAAACGTGAATGTTTTGCAAGATAATGCAAAGTTTGTCTGAGGAACACAATACTTTCATGAGAGAACGCAAATGTTTTGCGAGAGTACGCAAAGTTTCTCAGGGAAAGTCAAGTCAAGTCAAGATTATTTATACAGCGCTTTTTACGATACAAGTTGTGTCAAAGCAACCTTACAGTATTAAAATAATAAAGTAAAATGTCAATAATAATGCAAAAGTTCCATATTGCAACAAAGTCAAATTGGGGAGGACTCATCTGGTTCCCATGGCCTTGTGCCGGTGGCCGTTTAGGGTAGGAGTTCTTTCTTGATGATCTGTCTCTGGGGCTCATCTAGTTGACACGGTATCTGCTGACATTCGGCTGTAGGTGTTGATCCACCATCTGCTCTTGGTTTGGACTGGATCCGGGGGATTGCAGTGACCGTCTGATCTGGATACGGACTGGTGGCTATGGTGACTTGGGAATAAGAAACAAACAGACTAATATTAATGTAGATGCAAGAGTTCCAAGTTGCCACAAAATCAGATTGGAGAGGACTCATCTGGTTTTCGCTGTCTTGCGTCGATGGCCGTCTAGGTGATGAGGTCTTTACTGATGATCTGTCTCTGGGGCTCATCTAGTTGGATGTGGTCTCTGCTGACATTCAGGGCTGTAGAGGATATCTCTGGGTGCTGATGGGCACGGACTAGATCCGGGAGACTGCAGTGACCGTCTGATCTGGATACAGGTGGCTACGGTGACCTCGGAGTAAGAAGGAAAGATACTAATATTAGCGTAGATGCCATTCTTCTTCTGACGCAACGAGTACATCAGGTGTTATAGGAAGTGTCCCTGGTTCCGGTTGACCTAAATAATGCAGCCTAAGGGGCCGTTCACATGTCGCGCCTAAAAACGCGTGGAAAACGCTAGGCGCGCCGCTTTCTTCCTTATCAACAAAGCGCTCGGGCGCTTGCGCTCCGAAAAGCGTCTGCCGTTTCTAAGCAACCATCAGCTGCGCTCTAGCTCCAAGCCTATGCGTCTCCATGCATTGTTTCTTCTATTAGCGTCAAAATAATGGGGGCTTGACAAATCATAAAGTTCAGGAAATCCCTGGACCACAATGATGAGCTGCTCCTCCATGTTTCTGCTGAGGTTTCAATGTAACGGAAAAATGTGAGGAAGCTGATTGGTTGGTTCATGTCACATGACCTGCGGTGCGCTTGCGGAATTCTGAAAAGTTGAGATGTTTTTATCTCGATGCGGCGCGGACGTGCCTGGAAAAACGAGCGCGTTGCGACCGCGTCGCTTCCATTATGCGCGCACAAGCCGCGCGTCTCCATTTGAAATAACGAACGGCCCCTAACAATCCTTTAACGGATTTGGAATAGGAAATGTATGAAGTGTAGGCCAGGTTAAAGAGATGGGTCTTTAATCTAGATTTAAACTGGAAACAATACTTTTGCACAAAAACACAAATGTTTTGCAAGAAATTGCAAAGTTTCTTTGAGGAACACAATACGTTCACGAGATAACGCAGAGTACGCAATTTGAAGGAGCGCAATACTTTTGCACTAGAATACAAAATTTCTCAGGGAATAAGTACTTTTGCCAAAGAATGCAAATACTTCTCTGAGGAAGACAATGCGTTTGCACTAGAACGCAAATGTTTTGCGAAATAATGCAAAGTTTCTTGAGGGATCACAATACTTTTGCACAAAAAACGTTTATGCTTTGCAAGATAATGCAAAGTTTCTCTGAGGAACACAATACTTTCATGAGAGGACGCAAATGTTTTGCAAGAGTACGTAAAGTTTCTCAGGGAAACAATACTTTTGCACAAAAACACAAATGTTTTTTAAGATAATGCAAAGTTTCTTTGAGGAACACAATACTTTCACGAGAGAACGCAAATGTTTTGCGAGAGTACGCAATTTGAAGGAACACAATACTTTGGCACTAGAATGCAAAATTTCTCAGGGAATGAAGTACTTTTGCCAAAGAATCCAAATACTTCTCTGAGGAAGACAATACGTTTGCAATAGAACGCAAATGTTTTGCGTAACAATGCAAAGTTTCTCTGAGGAACACAATACTTTCATGAGAGGACGCAAATGTTTTGCGAGAGTATGCAAAGTTTCTCAGGGAAACAATATTTTTGCACAAAAACACATATTTTGCAAGATAATGCAAAGTTTCTTTGAGGAACACAATACTTTCACGAGAGAACGCAAATGTTTTGCGAGAGTACGCAATTTGAAGGAATGCAATACTTTTGCACTAGAATGCAAAATTTCTCAAGGGAATGAAGTACTTTTGCCAAAGAATGCAAATGCTTCTCTGAGGAACACACAATGCAGAGTTTCTCAGGGAAACAATACTTTTGCACAAAAACGCAAATTGTTTTTGCAAGATAATGCAAAGTTTCTCTGAGGATCACAATACTTTCATGAGAGAATGCAAATGTTTTGCACGAGTATGCAGACTTTCTTAGGGGATCACAATACTTTTGCAAAAAAATTTGAATGTTTTGCGAGACAATGCAAAGTTTCTCTGAGAAAACACAATACTTTCACGAGAGAACGCAAATGTTTTGTGAGAGTATGCAAACTTTCTTGCACAATACTTTTGCAAAGAAACACAAATGTTTTGCGAGACAGTTTCTGCAAAGTTTCTCTGGGAAACACAATAAAGAGAGAGAGAGAGAGAACGCAGATGTTTGGCGAGAGTATGCAATTCGAGGGAATGCAATACTTTTGAACTAGAATGCAAAATGGAAATTTTTTGCAAGATAATGCAAAATTTCTCTGAGGAACACAATACTTTCATGAAAGAACGCAAAGTTTCTTGCACAATACTTTTGCAAAAAATGCAAATGTTTTGTAAGACAATGCAAAGTTTCTCAAGGAAGCAATACTTTTCCACAAAAATGCAAATGTTTTGTGAGATAATGCAAAGTTTCTCCTAGGAAAGCAATACTTTAAGAACGCAAAAGTTTTGCGAGATAATGCCAAGTTTCTCTAGGGAACACAATACTTTTGCACAAAAGTGCAAATGTTTGGCAAGAGTATGTAAACTTGAGAGAATGCAATATTTGGGAATGCAATGCAATTTGGGAGATAATGAACATTTTCTATGGGGAATGCAATACTTTTGCACTAGAACTCATCTTTTGCAAAATAATGCAACATTTCTCTGAGGAACACAATACTTTCACAACAGAACGCAAATGTTTTGCGAGGCAATGCAAGGTTTCTCTTGGGAACACAATATTTTCAGAAGAGAACACAAGCGTTTGTGAAAGTTTCTTTGGGTAACATGGTACTTTTGCACTAGCATGCAAATGTTTTGCATTATCTCGCAAAACGTTTGCGCTCTCTGGCAAAGTTTACCGAGGGAGCATAGTTTTGTGGGAGATTGCGTATGTTTTGCAGAAGTATGCAAACTTTTTTGAGGGAATGTGATGCTTTTGCACTAGAATGCAACCTTTCACAATACTTTTGCCAGAGACCGCAAATGATTTGTGAGATAATGCAAAGTTTCTCTGTGGAACACAATAGTTTTGCCAGAGAGCGCATAGTTTCCCTGGGAAGCATTGAAATATATAAATCGTTTGCTATATTGTTTTTGTAGTGTTCATTTACGTAAGTTTACCACATATAGTCCCACTTGCTGTGCAGTTATTTTACGTTGTCTTGTGGGAAAAAACATTCTATGTCTTTCATTGCAGTGTTGTTTGGGACATGCATTGTGTTGTGGCATCAACACGTACAAACTTTAGTGGAAACATGAGTGCAGATTTTGCCCCCCAAATCCCGCTTCTAGTTTTCTTGGTTAACATGAGGACTCTCCTTAAGTGTAGGCAGAAGTACAGATTGTTGGTTGAGATTTGCTGGAGGGTCCTCTTCAACAAGAAGGCCTTTTCTGTCTCTGGTGTAAGTCTATTCAGGGTGTCCTAATCCTGTTAACAAGATCCCTGACTGTGGGTGTCTGGGAAGTTGGATCAATATCAAATTCTCTCTTTTCACTGTTCTGCTCAGGCAAGTGATAGGCCAGCTTAAGAGGGTCTGGCAGGAGAATATGTCGCTCCGTGACTTTGCTGTACCAACAGAGATTCAAACGGCTTTTCGCGCTGCCAAAATTACTATTTTACAAGCTAGAGATTTAGAAATGAGCTTTGCATCCTTTGTTGAGTAATTCAGATTTTTTTTTTTTATTTGTGGTGTTTGGAGGCATCATGTAGTACTATTGTTAGGATTAGGAATTTGGACACGTTTCTTAAAAGTGACAAGTTTGAAAATCTGAAATCTGAGGGTGCAAAAAAATTATTGATATTAAATATTGAGAAAATCGATCTTAAAGTTGTTCAAATGAAGTTCTTAGCAATGCATATTACTGATCAAAAATGAAGTTTTGATATATTTATGGTCGGAAATTTACAAAATATCTTCATGCAACATGATCTTTACTTAACATCATAATGATTTTTGGGATAAAAGAAAAAATCTATAATTTTGACCCATACAATGTATTGTTGTCAATAAAATACATGTGTTATCTTTTTCAAATGAAGTAATGACATTTTTTAAAAAAAGAAAAATGATCTAATTTTGGAGTTTGACAGTGAACACATCGCAACAATGCTTGGAACGGCCCTGATCGCAACACACAGCTGTACAGTAGTTCAGAACAATGTGGACAAATAGATGAAACACATTTAGACATTCAGAAAAACACTCCCGTCCCTCCACACACAGATCTCATAGAACACGACACACATAAACGAGCCAAAATGCTTTACATTTCTTGAAATAATAACTTCTGAACATTAAACATTGATTGTCAGCCTTTATTCACCTGTTTCCTGTGGTTTCTTATCAAAATCCTTAGAAGTAAATAGTGTAAATTGCATCGCTAATGTCATAGAATAGCATAGTTTAATAACAGCGGGGCATATTGTCACACAGTGTTACAACGTTCCCCATCTGCGCGACTGGAGTTTAAAACAGGTTAGTGTCTTCTGCTGGTTTGCGAAGCAAAATCTAAACTGATAAATAACAAATTGGAGATTAAAATAATAGCAAATTTGTCTGATTTTAAATGAATACTAAAAACTGAAATGAAAAGTTTACTTCAGCCAGAAATGT
Source organism: Garra rufa (assembly GCF_049309525.1). Taxonomy (NCBI): domain Eukaryota; kingdom Metazoa; phylum Chordata; class Actinopteri; order Cypriniformes; family Cyprinidae; genus Garra; species Garra rufa. Next base: position 7,213,503 of record NC_133380.1, on the reverse strand, counting down.
ACTTTTACTATGGTAAAATAAATATTCAGCGATATCTTAAAGGCTTTTGAATTTTGGCACTCTTTTTTTCTCTGCATAGTGTTGCTATGGCAACTAGTAAATACCATAAATTTGGTTATGCTAGCATGTGTGGAAATATTTGAACCACGTGTGTTACAATTAACCCCGCGTTAGTTTGTGCCCCGCTCTACCCTATAATCATTTATCCATCCATCCATCTGTCAGGCTATTGCCTTCAAAACATTCAAGCTTTAAAACTACTTTTTCAGACTGAAAACCATACACAACTTTTAAACTTTTTCACACTTTCTGATCAGGCTCTTTCAAGCCAAATTAAAGTTTGTGTTGACAACCTTTTTTATCTAGTTAGATTGAATAATATATGTGACCCTGGACCACAAAACCAGTCTTAAGTCGCTGGGGTATATTTGTAGCAATAGCCAAAAATACATTGCATGGGTCAAAATTTTAGATTTTTCTTTTATGCCAAAAATCATTAAGAAATTAAGTAAAGTTCATGTTCCATGAAGATTTTTTGTAAAATTCCTACTGTAAACATATCAAAATGTAATTTTTGATTTGTAATATGCATTGTTAAGAACCTAATTTGTACAACTTTAAAGGTGATTTTCTCAGTCTTTTTGATTTTTTTGCATCCTCAGATTTCTGATTTCAAATAGATGTATCTCGGCCAAATATTGTCCTATCAATCAAACCATACATCAATAGAAAGCTTATTTATTGAGCTTTCATATGATGTATAAATCTCAGTTTTGTCAAATTTAACCTTATGACTGGTTTTGTGGTCCAGGGTCACATATATTAAATTTATTAATAAAAATGTATCTTAACTTTATTTATTGCTATGATTCAAATTAACAGTAGCGAGTCTCGTCAGTGGTCCCAATTAGCAAGGTCCACGCTCAGGTGAACAATGGTCCTCCTCATCAGACATGAAATATGCTCTCAATTAATCACAGGGGTACGTAACCTGATCCGGGGTATTTTCTCATCTTTGTCTGGACTGCTGGGGCTGGATAATCCAAAGGCCTTGATGTATCATTGCCCTGTTGGATGTCTGCTGACTAATGTACCAGTAAATGATAAAATAAGTAAGAGGGGGTGGTACAAGTCAAGTGGAACTTAATTACCTCTGACAAGAGTTTTCGAGGAAAGAAAAAAAAAGGATACCAGATCACACATATGGGGATTGTGTGACAGCAACAAGCAGCTCTCTAAAAGTAAAGGTAATGTATACCACATGAACGTAAACTAGTATTTGTAACCAAGCACATGATGAATCGGACAATACTGGAAATCGAATAAGTTCTTTTCCGATCTATACCACCCAGAAATCCGCCTCCAGAAAAACATGTTAGTGTTTTAAAAAAAGTCTGTCTCTGGAGTCTTCGATATAGCAAGCGTCCCATGTTTCTCCTGGGGGTCTGAGCACTGTGTGCATCTGGAAGAGATATTTGGCTGAAGTTTGGCCCAGAAGGCTTTCATAATGTGCCTTCCCGTCTCTGAAACACATCAGAGTTGAGATGCATGTCAGGAAGACGAAATGCAGAGTTATTGTCGCACAGGAGCGAGAAGGTTCGTAGAACGAACTTGCACGGAACAATTAAACCGAGTTGATGAATAACAAACATTAAAACACATTGCTTATTTTGTCTCTCTGCTTTTCATTAGAAACATCCTTCCAGTTAACAAGTAATAAAACTCAATAAAATAATTGTGGATATCCGAGATGTTTATTTCGAGATCTGGTGAAGCGTGGTTTCAGCTGCGGTTCAACACGCCCTCAATGAACTCTTGCACTTTGACTGCTAATCTCAAATCGCTCTCGATGTTCACACAGGAGCTTTTGGCCGTGCTAATTGTTTTGCTTATTTTTATCTGTCTTCCCATTTTCCTTTCAGCGCCGTGCAGAGCAGCAGCCAACGAGAAGCAGGTCCAACAACATGCCTCTCCGCACGAGCGGGAAGTCTTAATTTTCACATCTGCTCAAGTGAGAGGCTTAAATCAACAATCACTTAAGATAACAAGACTGTATAAATTACAATGGCAATGAATTTAACTAGCAAAGCTCTTAAACACCCAATATTGTGGGCGTTTGAAGGTCCCTGCTGAGTTGAGCAACTGCGGTGAGTAACCGGTGACTCAAAGAAGTGGCAGAAGTTCAGCACAGAAAGCTTAAACGCCGCTGCCATGTTTCGAATTCCTGGCAGCGAGTGATGATGGGACATCCTAGCAGATCTATGAACATTGTTGAACACTTTGTTCTGCTATGATCAGTATTAATGGCCAGGAAATTAGGTAATGAGTAAATGTTATGTTTTATTATTTTCTCAGAAAGCATAACTTTTACTGCTGCTCATGATGAATGACCTAAGTGAAAAATCTCACATGTAGACTTTTTGAAAGATGTCTCTTATGCTTACTAGGGCTGCATTTATTTAATAAAAAATAGAGTAACAACAGTAATGTTGCGAAATATTTTTTACAATTTAAAATAAATGTTTTCTATTTGAATAGATTTTACAATGTAATTTATTTCTGTGATAAAGCGCAGAATTTTCAGCATCATTACTTTCAAAATCATTTTAATGTGCTCATTTGCTGCTCAAAAAAACATTTCCTCTTATTACCAATGTTGAAAACAGTTGTGCTGGTGTTTTTGTGTAAACCATGATGCTTTTAGGATTCTTTAATACAAAGCATTTATTCGACAGAAATCTTTTGTGACATTTTACACTCTTAAAAATAAAGGTGCCATAGAATAACCTTTTTTGTCTAAATGGTTCCATAAAGAACCTTTAACATCTGTTTCACAAAAGGTTCTTTGTGGCGAAAGAAAAAGGTAAGAAAGAGATGGTTCTTCAAAGAACCTTTACTTGAATGGTTCTTTGTGGAACCAAAAATGGTTCTTCTATGGCATCGCTGTGAATAGCCTTTTAAAGCACCTTTATTTTTACGAGTGTATATGTATATGTTTGTTGCTCAAAATAATGCATCCTTGCTTAATAAAAAATACATTAAATCTGACCCTACCTCCTAACATCGTGCATTGACTTTTGCATAGGCAATCACATTTTTTAAGAAAGTGTAAATATCAAGTTTCTATATCTTTCCTAAGAGACTGATTTACAGGAAAAGCTAAATCAAAGAAAGTAAAACAGAAACGTGTGCTAAGACAATATTTTGCAGATGAAATTTTGTAGGTCTGTTACAAAGGCATTGATATCTAGGGTCACTGATGCAGGCAGTAAAAGTCTTTGGTTTATTTGTTAGAATATTCGTGGAATGATTATTTGTTCTCTCCCAGAGGACTGTTTTATTTTTTATACCGTATGACTGGGACCGTTTGCCTAGAGTGGCATCTGCTGGGAAAATATGGATGTGTATTGTTCTTCAAAACCATTATTATAAATTTAGTAGTTGAAATGAAATTCAGCTCAGTAGTTACCACTACACTTCTCTGCTGTTACTCTCAAACTTCATTTGACTGATTAAATGTAGTTTATATTCAATGTATATTAAAATTTACCACAAAAACCAGGGTTGACAAATGATAATTTCAGTGAATATCAAATGTCTGTTCCATACACAAAGGTATCGTATGACTTGAATTGACTATTTTTATGATTCTGATTAAGTGTGTTTTGTCATTTTTAGTGTCTCAGCGGGCAGTGGTCACAATTTAAATAGTATGGAAAAGAGCAGCGTCTGCTTTCTGTTTGATGGTGAACAGAAAGTCAAAGTGGTTTGAAGTGACATGAAGGTGAGTAAATGATTTTACTTTGAAAAAAATAATAATAATTTTGTTTCTTGATTTAAAAAAGAGGATCCTGTTAGGCCTGATGTTAAATTTGTATCTGGTTTATGCAGGGCAGAGTCAAATTATTTATATAGCTTTGTATACAAAAGAGCAGCTTCACAATAATAAACAGGAAAATAAGTGTGTCCATGTAAAATTAATCAATTATGAATCAAATTCAATATTAAGCAGCCATACAGAAGATAAGATAATGTTATTATTTTGCTTAGTTTATATATACAAATGTACATTTACATACATTTACAACATACATATATTACATTTCCATATATGAAATATATTGTTAAAAACAGTAAACAAATGTGAATCCTAAAAGAAACTGAAATTATATATATACAAAAAATGTGTATGTAATACTTTTTTGAACCTATACATCATTTACATGGATATCAGTCCTAAAACCCATCAATACATGTTGATATCACATAAGTAACTGTAATATATATATATATATATATATATATATATATATATATATATATATATATATATAGTACAAGCAGATCTGGAGAAGACAAGACTGTCATTATCCAGCTTAAAGGGATAGTTCACCCAAAAATGAAAATTACCCCATGATTTACTCACCCTCAAGTCATCCAATCTGTATGACTTTCTTCTTTCAGACAAATCCAATCTGAGTTATATTAAAAAAATCTCCTGGCTCTTCTAAGCTTTATAATGGCAGTGAATGGGTGTTGAGATTTTGAAGTCCAAAAAAATTGCATCCATCCATAATAAAAAGTACTCCACATGACTCTGGGAGTTAATAAAGGTCTTCTGAAGTGAATAAATGCATTTGTGTAGGATAAATATCCATCATTAAAACTTCATACACCATAATCTCTAGCTATATACACTAGTCTCGCGAAGGATGAAGGAAAGTCTCCTCTTGGCTTATATCGAAATTCTCCAAAATTTCTATTTATAATCCTCGTTTTGTACTTCTAATACATGACCGGTGTTCTGTTTTGCATGTCACTTTCCTGTTCGCCTACGTCACCGGCTGAAACGCCGCTCTCTCATAAAAACGTTTCATATTGGTTAGTGAAAACTAGAGATTAAGGTTAATAGTTTTAAATATCGATATTTTTCTTACACAAATGCATTAATTTGCTTCAGAAAGCCATTATTAAGCTTCCGGAGCCATATGGAGCACTTTTTATTTTACAGACATTTAACTTTGACTGAAAGAGGAAAGTCATACGCACCTAGGATGGCTCGAGGGTGACTAAATCCTGGGGTAATTTTCATTTTTGTGTGAAATATCCCTTTAATTAGGTTGAAATGTTGTTCTGGTCTGATAGTGTCAGTGCAGGTGTGTGTTGTGATGTCCAGCAAGCTCTTAGAGTCTCTGTTGTGGGTCCACACTCAGTTTTCCATGTGGAATTTCCTCTTTCTCTTGTTCTGTGACGGCACCCTCGGGCACTATCTCTTCTCGGGGTCAAGAGAGCATTAGGGCGCAAGACCTCGCTGATGTTTTGACTGCGTATCGATCTTAATGGTCTCCCCGTCTCGATGACTTGTTAAAAGTAAACGACCGTGAAGGGCTTCACTGCAGCACTGCGGTCACCCTCCAAACTGCTGTCTTGGGGATCATGCTTATACCACAGACTGTTTTTTTCCATTTATTATAGCTGAAAACTGTGAGGAGCTCCTTCCGCTTGTTAGCATTCTGGAATGTGGCGAAATGCGCAAAAAAACACGGTTTGCGGCAGGCATTCTTGGTCAGGCGCTCATTTCAGGAGTTTTTTCCTGACATGGCACCCACATGATTAGCACGGGATTGGAAAGCATAATGAGTTGCGAGACATCTGGGAAAGAGCGTACAGAGATGATGCAGAGAGCCAAACCACTGTTGTTGTTTTTATTGTCGTCTACGGGACTGACTACGTTTATTTGAATAGCTAGGCCAGAAATATACTTACGCAAGGGGTAAAATTTTGACAGTTTTTTCACTTGAGCTGTCCTGTCAAGTAAATAAAGTAATATGCCAAGTTATTTTTCAGGATGCATGCTATTACATGAAATTATAGGGCCACATAAATATGGCATTTTTGTATGAATTAAGTAAATTAAGAAATATGAAATTAAATTAAATTAAATAAAACACATTCCAGTGCCCCAATCTTAAAGGTAAACTTTGTCAAAAAAAAAAAAGGTTAAATTTAATTGTCTGGGAATATGTGTACAATATTACATTTCAATAACATTGGGGAAAAAAAGACAATATACTGTGATTCAGAATTTTCTTACTATTTTTTTTTAAATATACTTATATTAATAAGTATATTTTTAAAAAATAGTAAGAAAGTTCTGAATATATATATATATATATATATATATATATATATTCTGAATATGAATATGAATATATATATATATATATATATATATATATATATATATATATATATATATATATATATATAGTATCATGGTTTCCACAAAAATATTAAAATAATGATAAAATTTTAAATAATGATATAATAATCATAATAATAATTTCTGAAGAATCATATGACACTGAAGACTGGAGTAATTCAGACTTGCATCAAAGAAATAAATAACATTTTATTTCAGTTTTAGTTATTTTAGTAAATCAAGTTAAAGTAAATGAAAATAGGAAATGTTATTTAGCCTTGCATCACAGAAATAAATTACAATTTATAATATATTCAAATAAAAAACAATTATCTTAAATTGTAAAAAAATATTTCACAATATTACTATTTTTACTGTAATTTTGATCAAATATATGCAGCCTTGATGAGCAAAAGGAAGTTACTGAAAAATCTTATTGACTCCAATCATTTGAACAGTATCGTATATTGCCTTATTTTTTCTTTGATTTTTTTAAATCAGCTAGGAAAAGTTTTATTATTGTGTTTTTATTTTTTATTTTTTCACCTATTCAATAGTTTATTAAGTTTATGTTCAGTTATTATAGTTGGTTATTTTAGTAAATCAAGTTAAAGTTATTGGAACACAGAAATAAATTAAATTTTAAAATATATTCAAATCAAAAACTATTCTTTTAAATTGTAAATTTTCTTCACAATACTACAATTTGTAATGTATTTGTGATCAAATAAATGCAACTTTGATGACCATAAGAGTAATTAAAAAATCTATTGACCCCAATCATCTGAACAGTTTTTTATATTGCCTTATTTTTCATTTCATACTTTTTATTAATTTTTATTTCAGTTTTAGTTGTTTTAGTAAATCAAGTTTAAGGAAAAGAAAATAAGAAATGTTATTCAGCCTTGCATCAGAGAAATAAATTAGATTTTAAAATATATTCAAATAAAAAAAATAATTGTACTTTTTTTTTTTACAATATTACTATTTTTACTGTATTTTTATTTTATTTTTTTCAAATAAATGCAGCTTTGTTGACCATAAGAGAGTAAGTGAATAATCTTATCATCATATATTTCCTTATTCTTTCTTTGATTTCATAAATCAGCCAGGAAAGGATTTACTATTGTGTTTTTATCATTTATTTATTTACTTTTCTTGCTTTGCTCACATTGTTTTATAAAATAAATGCAGCCTTGATCATTTTTATTATTATTTATTTTTTATTTTAATTTATTTCATTAATTTTATATTATTATTATTTATTATTTATTTGTTTATTTTTTAATAGTTTTTATTACATTTTATTTAATTTATAGTTATTTTAGTAGTTATGTAGTAAATCAAGTTAAAAAGATTGTTGTTTATGAGAACATTTATGAGATATCTTTTTGCCAACTAGCTGAATTTTTAAATATTATTATTAATATTGTTTTAGTTATCTTAATTACCCTACTGAATGCTTGGACAATGAATTGCAAACTTGCAAACCTCAGCACTCAAAGGGACGATAGAGTTCAAATGTATCTGTTAATAAACCAGATATACTATTATTTAAGAGGCTAGATTCTCTTCAAATCAAAAACTAAGTGTAGAAGACGACCATTTGCGCCAATGACAGCGCCCCTTGTGGCAAGACTAGGAATGCAACGCATACTTGCATTGCGTTTATAAATTTAGCAAGCAAGTTTCGTAGCTAGAAGCATTGTGTGTTTATACACTTGCCTCCGAGTATGTTTCGGATATTTTTCTTTGGGGCAACAGAACGTATAGTTTTTGGGTGGGCCTTCAAACTCAAACCGTGTCTTGCATTTCACTTTGAAACCCAATGAGTCTAATGCATTTCAACGGAACAGGATAACATGGCAGCTCTCGCTCCAGGTGCTGTTTCTTTGCTTCGCTACGTTCCCTCATGGCGCTTCTGTCGCCACCAGAGACGTCGCCACCCAGGACGCTGAAACATCCCCAGGCGACGACTTCGAGAGCCTGTTTGTGGTGCCTTCGCCAGCTTCCCTTCTGCTCTTTTGAGCTCCCTTCAGCAATGGCGTCTCATTCTATCACACCTCCGCAGGATCTCCAGTGAGCTGATGTGTGTTTTGGGCCTGCAGGCGGTTGGTGAAACATGACTGATTTGTCAAGGGGCATGAGTGATGTCAGGGAGAGAGGAGGGACATATTTGTACCCGGCAGGTCAGGGGTCAGCGTGAGGTTACACTTGAACAGTGTGGTAAAGCTAAGCAGGGCCTGGGGCTTCAGCCTTTCAGAGAGTCGGAGTCACATCCCTGTTTAGACAACAGTGTAAGGGGCTGCTTCAGTTTGAACCGTCTGCCGCTGTGTTCACATGCGAAAGACTGCAAAAGAATGAGATGAGGTGCAAAGAAAGTTTCCTTTTATACATTAATATGTCACTGCTTTGGAGGAATAGTTCACCCAAAATGACATTTCTCTCATGTTGTTCCAAACCCATTTGACTTTATTTCTGCTGTGCATTTTTACTAATAGTAGTGCATATAAAGCTCTCATAAGGCCAAAAAAGCAACTAAGAAATAACTATAATTATACTGTGTGCTTACATACTTACACTGCTGTTCAAAAGTTTGGGATCGGTAAGATTTCTAGTTTTTTTATGCTCATCAGGGCTGCATTTGTTTAATCAAAAATACAGAAAAAATGTCAAATATTATTACAATGTAAAATAACATTTTTCTATTTCAATATACATTAAAATCTAATTTATTCCTGTGATCAAAGCTGAATTTTCAGCATCATTATTCCAGTATTCAGTGTCTCATGATCCTTTAGAAATCATTCTAATATACTGATTTATTATTAAAATTATCACTGTTGGCAACAGTTGTGCTATTTTTTTTGCAACCTGTGATTACTTTTTTTTTTTTTAGGATTTTTTGATTAATAAAAAGTTAAAAAGTACGGCATTTATTCTAAATGTTTTTTTTTTCTAACAATACAAGTCTTTGCTATCACTTTTTATTATATTTCTATATATTATCAGTGCTGAAAATGGTTGTGCTGCTTATTTTTGTTTATTTTTAATTTTTTTGGAACCTGTGATACTTATATTTCTATTTATTATCAGTGCTGAAAACAGTTGTGCTGCTATTTTTTTTTAAGTGTATATCTTATATACTAAGTCTAAAGTGTTAGCTTCAAGTGAAGTGTTAGTCTGGAAAATACAAATCAAATAGCTATATTATGCACAACTGCATCATATTTGCTTAAAAAATTCAATACTTGTTTGTTTCTTCTTTTTTAAGCCCTGACATTACTTGAGCATGTCACATATTCTCACAAAATGCATTTCATAGCATTTTTGCTTTCAACAACCATTTGTAAGGTAAAGAAGTCTGTATAAATTATTCTGAAGACATCTCTTTTTTATCATTAAAACCGGTATTTGTGATGTTTTACGGCTTTTGTTATTTTAATATAATGAAGAATAATGAGATACAGTTGAGATCAAAAGTTTACATACATCTTGCAGAATCTGCAAAATATTAATTATTTTACCAAAATAAGAGGGATCATACAAAATGCATGTTATTTTTTCTTTGCTGTTCTTCAGAAAAATCCCACAAATGTCCCACAAATTCTTTTTTTTTTATTTTTTTTTAGTTTTTTTGTGTATCTATCTTTTCACACTGAGGACAACTGAGAGACTCATATGCAACTATTACAGAAGGTTCACAGATAGTTTAGAAGGACAAATGTTGCATTAAAAGCCAAGGGTGTAAACTTTCGAACAGAATGAAGATTTGTGCATTTTTCTTACTTTGCCTAAATATAATATTTTTTCATTTAGTACTGCCCTTCAGAAGCCACAGAAGATACTTACATGTTTTCCAGAAGACAAAATAAGTTAAATTTACCCTGATCTTCAAATTCAAAAACTTTTTATCCCCCGGCTATTAATTCATTGCGTTTCCTTCTGGAGCATAAGTGAGCATTTTAACCTTCTGTAATAGTTGCATATGAGTCCCTCAGTTGTCCTCAGTGTGAAAAGATGGATCTCAAAATCATACAGTCATTATTGGAAAGGGTTTAAATACACAAAAATGTTGGAAAACCAAAGAATTTGTGGAACCTGAAGAATTTTTCGGAAGAACAGCAGGCAGTTTAACTGTTCAGGATAAACAAGGGTCACATAAACAACTATTACTAAAAAAAAAAGAAAAAAGGAATCAATTAGGAAACAAGTGTATGTAAACTTTTGAACAGGGTCATTTTTATAGATTTCAACTATTATATTCTCTTGTGGACTATATGTAAACATCTTTTTATGTGAAATATCTTATTCAGGTCAGTACTAAATAAAAAATAACATGCATTTTGTATGATCCCTATTATTTTGGTAAAACATTTTTCTCATTCTGCAAGGTGTATGTAAACTTTTGACCTTAAAATATATACTATGTGTATATATATATAAAAATATAAATAAATATAAATCAGTGGAATTTTTTGTGATGTAGGGCTGTCTAATGACTATACCTTGATTATCAGAGAAACAATCACAGTTTTTTACACTTTGCACCCTCCTGAAATACTTCCGTTTATCTGTTTAGCCATCAATAGGAGGGAAGGAGGATCAGCAGGACCCTTGAAGGTGGCCACTGTCAGACAGGTATGAACAGCTCATCAGATGAAAAATGAAGGCGCTGTTTTGTAGACAGTGCGAGTGTAATTAGCCCACACAAAGGAGCAGGTCTGCGCTTAGTAAAGCTCCTGTTAACCTAACGGGGTCGACAGGTTCACATACGTTAGATGTAAATGCAACACCTTAAAGGAATGTTCCAGGCTCAAGTTCTCAAGCTCTATCGACAGCATAATGGCATAATGATAATGAATCATTCGTGTATGAAAAATTCTTCGTTCTCCAAGAAAAAAGTTCTTAAAAAGATGATTATTACACAGTTTACTTACAAAAAATGAATTGAAATGAATTTGAAAAGCATAATAATGAAAAAAAAAATTATGAAGTCATTGTTTGAATATTTGTTTATTATTGTTGTGTTGTTAACCCAAGACATTTTGTTCCATTTGTAGAGAATTGCTGCCTTTATTGAATTATTATTATCAAATGACTTCATTTTAGAGGTACTTGATTTTATGAGTTATTTGGCATGAAACACCTGAATCTCTTCCCCTTCCATGTCTGTAAGGGCTTGTTTAGATGGCTCGTGCTATCACAACATGCCACAGGCACATTTCTGTCTGACATTAAACACATTCAAAGTGTCTCAGGCCCCCACCAACAGCCCCATTACGCGAACCAGAGTCTCAACAAATTTAAAACAAATTGGGAAATCGGGGCAGAGGTGTATATCAGCATTCCCCTACAGCGAGACAATGAGATATTTTAACACTCCAGGCAGCCCCACACAAATAAACCCAGCTCTCTGTGTGGGTCAGGCAGCCGCAGGCCAGGAGAGGATCATGGGAGGTAAAACTGGAAGAAAGGGCCTTTCACATGAGGACACTCCTGAGGGGTGCACAAAAACCATTAAAGCCCTGAAGAGTGGACAGTTCATCAGTTAGATGCACGTTTAACCGATGAAGAGAGATTCATGTGACATGTTCATGTTTTCAGGGTAGCACTGCTTGAAAATATGCATAAGACCTTCAACAGAACCAGTGAGCAACTGACAGCAGTTTTTCTATTATACAGTAAAAATACATGTAAATCCAGAAAACAGTAGAAGGACAAAAACAGTTGCTTAATATTCAACTAAAGAGAGTTACGGTGTGATTCCTCATTTTTTGTGGTCTTTTCAGAATCAGAAAGGGATTTATTTATTATTATGTTGTTAACCCAAGATATTTTGTTCTATTCGTTCCTTTTCAGGCCAAGAGAATTGCTGCCCATCTTTGTTCTTTTCTCATTCATTGTCTATGGAAGCCTGTTTCTGCCACTGCAAAAAAAAAAAAAAAAAAAAAAACAGTAATTGTGACTTTTTATCTCACAATTCAGACTTTTTTCTTGCAATTGCGAGATTTTCTAAGAATCGGGTGATACAAACTCGACAAATTCTGACTTCGCAATAGTGAGTTATAAAGTCAGAATTGTGAGGTATAAATTCGTAATTCTGAGAAATGCAGTCAGAATTGTCAAACTCGCAATTCAAAAAAATTCTTAGAATTATGAGTTTATATCACGCAATTCTGACTGCGTTTCTCAGTATTGTGCGATATAAACTCACAATTCTGAGAACATATTCTTTTCCCCCTTAAAATAGGACTTTATAACTAGCAATTGCAAGTTTGTATCTCACAATTCTGAGGAAAAAGTCAAAATTGGGAGAAAAAAATCTGAATTGCAACCTTTTATCTTCCAATTTTGACCTTATTTCTTGCAATTGTGAGTTTACACACAATTCTGAGAAAAAAAATCTGAATTGTGACATAAAAAATCGCAATAACCTTTTATTTTTTTATTCAGTGGTGGAAATGGGCTTCCATACATTCTCTTCATAGACATTTCAAAATATTCTTTAATAGTCTAGGCTCGAAAAAAGATTTAGAGAATTATTGCATAATTTTATTAAAAGCTATTTTTTTATATTTAATAATGTTTAATATTTATAGTATTTATATTGCTTCTATATATAAAATACATTTCCTATGTAACATATTTAATTATTATTTATATATTATAAAATAGCCTTGTAAATACAAATTTATAAGTGATTTATATATTTTTACATTTAAAAAGAAATGAAACAAATATAACACATACGTGTGTGTATTTTTTTTTCACCTTTGTTTTTATGTGTATATGTATGTATATGTAGTTTGTTTCTAAATATGAAATTTGAAATTATAAATTTATTAGTATTACAATTTGTGTAAGCTGTATTTGTATAAATGTTTAAGTATTTGTATCCATATTTTGAATTTATAGCTGATTTTATATTATTTTGCATTAAGAAACAAACATCAAACAGTTATGTATCTAGTTTTTGTTTCTATATATATGAAATAAGTCAAATTATTTTTGAATTTTATTGCAAAATATTCATGTAAATACAAATTTATATATATATTAATATCAGTGGTGTGCAATGGTGTTCTGAAATGAGGAGGCCTCAGTTTTTTTTAATCAAATGTAAATTCATGTCCCAGTCACATTTTCTTATTAAATAAACATTACTTACACTATCAGAATTAAAAAAAAAAAAAAAAAAAAAAAAATATATATATATATATATATATATATATATATATATATATATTTTACAGTACATGAATCACCAAGTTAGTGTTTTTAAGCATTTTACATTTATTCCAAGGCAGTAACAGTTTTAAAAAGTATATTTTAATTGTGAATTTATGTTCCTTTTTTTTTAATAGTTAACTTTTAGTTATTTTAGAATTTTTTCGGATCATCAGTCATCAAAGCCTAATAAATATTGGTCACAGACACAGAGATTTACTTTAAATTTCAATTTTGGCATAACAAAGTGGTTATATCGAAGTGTGTGAGTAGTTTACTATGCTGTTCATTCATACGAGGCGGGATTTATTGCATAAATCAATCACAGCCGAACTTAAATAGTCATATCCAATCATATTGCAATGGAGGCATTGGCTCCTCTCATGTGACTTTCCCCATTCAAACTCACTGCATGCTTTAGTATGTCCGTTAAAACTCAATGGGCTCAGGGGAGGCGAGAGAGTCGCATACTTCAACTGTAACTTTACCTGCTGGTGTTACTGTTGGACAGTGTTTCTTTAGAAAAACTACTGATTTATACACTTTAAAATGTTATATTTTGTAATATTTGTGTTGTTTTATTTTTGTACTACAAACACTGCCTCCCTTGCCTCCTCAGAGAAAACGCTCCTGTACAAATACAAATATATATGTCATAACAAATATATAGCAACCTCACTGATTGATGGATCTCTCTTCAGGATTATGGATGGTGTAGTTCTTCACCAGAACTTCGGCTTTTACACTACCTCAGGAGCTTATGCTAGGTGTGTATTGAAAGGTTTGTATGATATGTAATGATTATATAATAAGTTTGCCTACGGAGAAAATGACTTTAGGTCACTCAGCAGCAAGTGCTTATTTACGTTTAAACATGTTGTTTTGAGTGCTGTAGCACATCATGATAATTGCTCATTACAGGATTCTGATATTTCATCCAAAGAAGGGCCTACGCAATCTCACGGAAACCTGACCCGGGACTCGCATGAGCTGGGATTAACACAAATATTTCAGCTCTGCCTTCTTCCCAGGTAACGATACGGCCACCTGACAGCTTTCCACATCATTTCCAGCCTCTCACCTCCCCAAACAGTGTTTGAGCAAACGTTCAAATTTTTGGCTCTCAGGTTCCACACATATTGTAAACGGCGGTCTGAGGCGGCGTGTAGGCGTCGTACAGTTGGCCGGTTTCAAGGTCTGCGCATTATAAGTCAGGATCCATTTAGGAACAATGCTCTGCATCTGCTCCAGTCAGAGAGATTGGATTTTTTTCAGCGTGGGCCACAGGTTCCCCTGGCCACTAGAGGCTTTGTGCTGAGCATCAGGTTTCATAAATGTAAATCTTTGACTGAGGTGAAATTGAACACGGGACCACACAGTGCCAATGTCAAACGCCATGACCATAAATTCACATGCGGCATGTTTAGTGTTGGTGGGGAGCAGCGGGCCAGTTTTTTACAGTAATGATGTAAGACTAAACAATAACAAATGCTTTATTGAGGTAAGCTTGAGACTATAGTTTGGCATATATGAAATAGCATCAGAACAGCTGTTGCTATTATTGGTAACACCATGCACTTTGTTTTCTGTTTAGTGCCTTTGTAGAGAAAATGCATCTGTTTACAGTATGTAAAACAGGAAAGTCCAATCACAATTTAGTATGCAAATCAAGGCACAGGTGAAGGCCAATCACAATTCAGTATGCAGGTATTGCATAGACTTGCTTTGTTTTTGTTTTAAAAATAGCAGTTTTTGAAACAACTGAAAGGAATTTTGTTTCTGCTATGTTATAAAAAATCTGATAACACAGGATAACATTTACACTTTTTTCTCAGAATTCTGAGGAAAATAGAATTGCAAGATGTAAACTCAGAATTTTGAGGAAAAAAAGTTCCAATTGTAAGATGTATACTCAGATTTCTGAGGAAAAAAGTCAAGAATTGTTAGAAAAAAAGATGGAATTGCAAGATGTAAACTTAGAATTTTGAGGAAAAAAGTCAGAATTGTAAGTAAAAATTAGAATTGCAAGATGTAAACTCAAAATTCTGAGGAAAAATGAATTGTAAGATGTGAACTCAGATTTCTTAGTAAAAAAGTAAAACATTGTAAGAAAATAGAATTGCAAGATGTAAACTCAGAATTCTGAGGAAAAAAGTCAGAATTGTAAGATGTAAACAGATTTCTGGGGGAAAAAAGTCAAGAGTTGTAAGAAAAGTTAGAATTGCAAGATGTGAATTCAGAAGTCTAATGATAAAAGTCAAGAATTGTAAGAAAAAAGATGGAATTGCAAGATGTAAACTTACAATTCTGACTTTTTTCCTAATTCTAAGATGTAAACTCTGAGATGTAATTTAAAAAAAAAAAGTCAAGAATTGTAAGAAAAAAGATTGAATTGCAAGATGTAAACTTAGAATTTTGAGGAAAAAAGTCAGAATTATAAGATGTAAAGAGATTTCTGAGACAAAAGTCAAGAGTTGTAAGAAAAAAGTTAGAATTGCAAGATGTAAACTCAGAATTCTGAGGATAAAAGTAAAAAATTGTAAGAAAAAAGATGGAATTGCAAGATATAAACTTACAATTCTGACTTTTTTTCTTTAGATTTCTTAGATGTAAACTAAGATGTAAAATTTTTGAGAAAAAAAGTCAAGAATTGTAAGAAAAAGAATTGCATGGTGTAAACAGATTTCTGAGGAAAACAGAATTGCAAGATGTAAATTCAAATTTCTGAGGAAAAAAGTCAAGAATTGTAAGAAAAAAGATGGAATTGCAAGATGTAAACTTACAAACTTACTTTCTGACTTTTTTCCTTAGAATTCTAAGATGTAAACTCTAAGGTGTAATTTTTTTTAAAAAAAAGTCAAGAATTGTAAGAAAAAAGATTGAATTGCAAGATGTAAACTTAGAATTTTGAGGAAAAAAGTCAGAATTATAAGATGTAAAGAGATTTCTGAGACAAAAGTCAAGAGTTGTAAGAAAAAAGTTAGAATTGCAAGATGTAAACTCAGAATTCTGAGGATAAAAGTAAAAAATTTTAAGAAAAAAGATGGAATTGCAAGATATAAACTTACAATTCTGACTTTTTTTCTTTAGATTTCTTAAATGTAAACTAAGATGACTTTTTTTCTCAAAAATTTTACAAGAATTGTAAGAAAAAGAATTGCATGGTGTAAACAGATTTCTGAGGAAAACAGAATTTCAAGATGTAAATTAAAATTTCTGAGGAAAAAAGTCAAGAATTGTAAGAAAAAAGATGGAATTGCAAGATGTAAACTTACAATTCTGACTTTTTTCCTTAATTCTAAGATATTTGAGAAGAAAGTCAAGAATTGTAAGGAAAAGATAGAATTGTAAGATGTAAACAGATTTCTGAGGAAAAAGTCAAGAATTGTAAAATGTTAACTCCCAATTCTGACTTTTTTTTTCTCAAAAATCTAAAATGTAAACTCAGATTTTTTGTGAAAAAAAATCTGAATTGTAAGATGTAAACACATTTCTGAGGAAAAAAGTCAAGAATTGTAAGAAAAAAGACAGAATTGCATGATGTAAACTCAGATTTTTGAGGAAAAAGTCAAGAATTGTAAGAAAAAAGACAACTACAAGATTTAAACTCAGAATTCTGAGGAGAAAAGGCAAGAATTGTAAGAAAAAAAGACAGAGTTGCAAGATGTAAACTCAAAATTCTGACTTTTTTTTTTCTTTGGAATTCTAAGATGTAAACTCGGATTTATGAGGTAAAGGTCAAGAATTGTAAGAAAAAAGACAAAATTGCATTCTTTTTTTCATCAGAACTGTAAGATTTTAGAGGCAAAGGTCAAGAAAAGACAGAATTTACAAAAGGTGTGAACTCACAATTCTGAGGAAAAAAGTCATAATTGTTTACAGAAGGTGTAAACTCTCAATTCTGAGGAAAAAAGTCATAGTTGTAAGATGTAAACAGATTTCTGAGGAAAAAAGTCAACAATTATAAGAAAAAAAAAATTGCAATTCCTATAAACAATTAAGTATAAACTTGGAAAATCTTTTTCATTTTTATGTTTCATGGCAGAAAGAAGCCACCATAGTTTACTTAGTAGGTTGCTAGTCAACTGTGTGTTTTCAAATCTTTGCAGAAAGCCGCAGATTTACTTTTCAGTACTGAGAGTGACTCCATTATTTCCTAGACAGAAAAGGATTTTCTTCCGAGCCGTACTTAGGAATTTATTTAGCCCTTTGGGATGGAAGATGTGATTTTTATTGCCTCCCAGTTGTATGATTTAGTGATAGAAAGCATGAGAGGTAGTGAGAGGAATACTAGAGCAGGTGTGAATAAAGACCGTAAGTGGCTTTCACAACCCACAGGAGGTGCTGACAGTAATTTATGGTTTATATATCTTGAGGATTTCCAACGAACAGCTCCTCAGCTGTAAAAACATATATTAATTTCTTCAAGGTAGCACAGCGAAGACAGGTGGAGATAATCTCTCTTAAGTGCGCTGGATCGTCACAGCGTTAGTTTTGAGGTGTGATGCACCTGTGATGTCACAAGGGAATGAATAATGAGCTAAAGAAAGCTGTTCCTAAACCCGTGCCTGTTTTTTTTTCTTAGCTTTTTCTCTCCCAATCTCCCCGCACTTGCCTGCATGGGTGATTCTAATTCAAGCTTCATCACCACACCGTTTGTCTCTCAGCGCCTTGGCCCCTTTCGCTGATCTTATCTCCCAATTACTGCCCTGCAAACATTCCTGCACTCCAAACAGACTCTGATCGTGGAACGCTGGAGTCCATGATCACCTGTTGTCCTCTAAACACGCATCTACTTCCTGTTCTACACCAATAGTAAGCAGCTCTTATGTCATTCATTCATTCAGGCCCTTATTCAGAAAATGTTTTGAGAAAACGTTTCCATTGAATGTACTGTAGGCTCAAATGATAAATAGAAATATATATGATAAATATTAATTAAAATATACATTAATTCCAAACATTATGTTTGATATATTATTATATGCCAAATAATAGTAGTAATAAAGAAAATATATTTTTTTAAATTTATAGAAAGATATATAAATTATTTTATTTATTGTACAGAAGTTTGGAGTCAGTGTTTTATTTATTTATTTATTTATTTATTTATTTATTTATTTATTATATTAAATAACAAAAAAAAACAATGCTTTAATTTAGCAAGGACTCTCAATTGATCAAAAATGACAGTGGGAAAAAATATATAATGCTACAAAAAATTGCTATAAATGCTTTTCTTTTGCACTTTCTATTCATCCTGAGAGAGTCCAGAAAAAAAAAAAAAAATAAAAATATATATAATGATTTCTGAAGGATAATGTGATGTGTTTTATATAATAAAATCATGGTTAGAGTTATATGTTAAATAAATAGCAATTCAATTGAAAATGGTTTCCAACAATTAAAAAAAGAGGCAATAAAATTAAAAGAATATATACATTAATTTTGATATATATTGTAAAGATAAATAATAATCTAATTATATATATATATATATATATATGTGTGTGTGTGTGTGTGTGTGTGTGTGTGTGTGTGCGTGTGTGTGTGTATGTATATGTGTGTATATATATATATATATATATATATATAAAATAATAATTTCTGAAAATATGATATTTTTATGTAACTTGTTATATATATATAATATATATAAAATAATTTCTGAAAATATGATATTTTTATGTAACTTGTTTTATAAAGTAAAATCACAGTGAGAGGTATTCAAATTTATTATCTAAATTAAATAAACTTCCTTTTGATTACAGTATATAAGCAAGGTAATATGATAAATAAAAATGAATTATTAATTAATTAATATTTCTGTTCAAAGAACATATTATGTAGGGTCACACACCACTAATAAATCTCTTGATTAAATTGACAATATTTTGTAAATTTTTTGTATATTTTTTAGTTGTTATTGTTTTTGTTTAACTGATTCTTTAACCTATTATCTGCCTATAAGAAAATGAAGAGAAAAAAAATCAATATCTACAAGCATATCCATGGTTATGAGCATGACTGATACTTTAACTACTTTCCTAAGTGTCACAATACTGGCAAACTTCCCATAAATCTCTGTGACTTGTGCGAGTGGATCTGGCTGGGCTCATATTTGACCAGAGAGAGTCTCCAAACAGCAGTAACTCTGCCCTCCATCAGCATGATTCATTGCGTCCCGCAGACGCCGGCGATCGTAAGCCCAAGGTAGCGTATCAGTCAGCAAAATAACTGACAAGGGCTTCATGGGAAATGACATGACGAAAAACACCTGAAATGTGGGAGAGCAAAAAAAATAAATGAAACAGGGGTGAACTGGCACTTTAGGGGTGCCTGATATGATTTAGAGCTCACCTCTCCTGTAGTCCAGACCTCACCTGCCACTCAGGAAACATTATGTTCTTACTGTGTATATTTGCATTGTTGTGTTTTATTGCTCTTCCTGTGGTCCTCAGATCCCACGGTTAATGCTTAATGGTCAAACCAAAGAGGCACAGAGGAGGATTTGTCTTTCTTTAAAAAAAATAAAAATAACAATCTTCAATCTAAATTTTATTTTCATCCATCAAAAGTCAAAATTCAAGTCAAAATTTGACTATTTAATCTAGAATAGTAAATATTTCCAAGCATTTTGTTCATGCACAGGCCAGATTATTCTTTTAAATTCAATACGCAGGGTTTCTCTAACTCCAAGTAGAAGCAACAGAAACATTAGCTTACCACAACTGTAAGTAGAGCCATTAAATAAATGATATTATAACTTCAACACACCTGCTCATACTTTAATTAACAGCTAGTCATTAACAACATAAATCACTGTATTTATCAAGCTGCGGTTGGTACGCTGACTGAGTCTTTCCAAGAACTAACCCTGTGATCTTAGGCTCAATTTCCTAGAGGACCAACAGTATCGTTCTACTATTGCCCTTGATAGTTTTGACCTCTGACCTTAACACTGTCTGATGTTTCAGGGAAGCAGGAGAGAAGGGCAACATGGGTCAGATAAACAGGAAGCAATTACATTCTTACCAAAGCAAAAGGTAAGGTTAGATCTTATGGTGAGGAAAAGGTGGTTTTTGTATGTCCTCTTTAAATGAATTTAGCCCAATGTGTACGATCATGTGTTAGCTAGCTGGATGTTTTGATTTATGTTCAATTTTTCATAATTATACAAAAAAATGTATCTAGCACCGGTCGTATTGACCACACAATAGGGCAGATGTTAAAAAAAATATCTCAAGGTCATAAAGTGAGAAACAAAAACATCACATTTTCTGCGTTGTTACTCCTGTACCGCTTATCCGATGAATCAAGGCGATTCCTAATAATTCAGTTGTCAGCTTGATGTTTGAATTGAATGTAATACAATTAAAAAAAAAACGTGTAAAAAACATCTTGCAGTTCTGACTTTTTTCTCAGAATTGCATCATATAAACTCACAATTCTAACTTTTTTTTTCTCAGACCTGTGAGTTAAATGCACAATTGCGAATGATAAAGTCAGAATTGCGGAATATAAATTCACAATTGTGAGAAATAAAGTCAGAATTGCTAGATATAAAGTCAGAATTTCAGGATATAAACTCACAATCATGAGAGTTTGTCACTTCCAATTCTGACTTCTTTTTCTCAGAATTGTGAGTTATAAACTTACAAATGTGAGTTTTAAAGTCCAGTTCTGAGGTGAAATTTCTTCGAATTGTAAGTTTATTTCTCGGAATTCTGACTTTATAACTCGCAATTGCGAGTTTATATCACAATTCTGACTCAATTTCTTAGAATTGCGAGTTTATATAATGCAATTCTGACTTTATACTAACTTGCAATTGCAAGTTTATGTCATTCAGTTTTGACTTTATTTTTTAGAAATGCGAGTTTTATATCACACAATTCCAACTTTATTTCTCAGAATTGCACGTTTATATCTCAGATATTAAAAGAAGTGAGAGATAAGGCGCAATAACCTTTTTTTAATATTTTATTTAGTGGTGGAAACGGGCTAAATCTTTTAGTGAACAAAAACATGCCACACCACCTGTGTGGTTTGTTCTCACAAGTAACTTTAAATGACTCTTATGAGACAGTTTCTTTTTAGTTATTCAAAAACAAAACGTGCAATAACTGTAGTGCGATTTAAGAGTAAATGACTCATATGAGTTTGACATTTTAATAAAGGCTGAACTTGGAAAACCCTTATGATCTTTATATGGCCAGTATAGACAGACTAAATCTTTGGACTGCTTCGAATGAGTTGTTTGAGAATCGCTGGAAAATGAGGTCATATTAAATGCATATTTTGACAAAAAGGCATTGTTTGACCTTGCATGCATGTAAACCTATTGTAGGCGCCTTCAAAACAATATTAGGAACCTTCAAAAATGTCATAATGGAGCACTGCAATTCAGTAGTACATGAATCGTGCAATCCATGCTGTTGTTTACATCCGAGTATCGCCAACATGGCCAAATCGTGATATAAGTGCAAACCCTCTATACTTTATCTTATGCCAGTTTAATATCCAAATAAAAGTTCTCTGAAAAGCGTGAACACGGTTGCTCTTTGTTTCAGCACCCTGACGTTGCAGCATTGACAGTTTTGGGCAGGACCTGTTTTCTTCGGCCAGACCGGTAGAGTGTTAAAGCCACCTAGTCATTATTTTTTACAGTTCCATTAACCGGTTTACTATTTGAGCAGTGTCTTTTATTCGTTAACATGTAACCTACAAGCATGCATTTCCCCCCTTTAAGCACGGCACACAATAGGCCTCAAGATCTTACAAGAGAAAATCAATCCTGCGTCTCTCCTCACATCTGACCTCTGCACTCTCTACAAATCCTGAATTAATTAAAGAGGGAAATCCCACTGGCCAACACAGAAGAGGGATTGAGTGTTTTTGGCCCCCTCCGAGGTACCAGAGGATTAGAAGAGCTCACTCAATGATGAGAGTGTTTCCAAACCTCCAGGTACCTGCGGTGACGGACATACCTGCGGTCGTGTTTTTATCTTCGATACCAATGGCGTACATTGCAGTGATGCTGCAGTAAATAGTATAGCATGATGGATAAACTCTTCAACTGACTTTTAGAGCCTCGGAAGGATGTTTATGATGGGTTTTTGAGAGTTTTCCAACAGGGATAACACAGGAGTTCACGTTTAACAAGAGTCTTGCTCATGGTTGAGTCGCCTCAGGCCTTGCCCCCTCGTTCTAGAGATGGAGGCGGTTCTGGGTTTGGCTGCTCAGTCTTCTGGCTGCTGACCCACTTGGAAATCCAGCGCTGTAGCTTCAGCTTACACGGGTCGCTCCTGTGGCAGGTTCCCAGTGGTACATACCCCGCGATAAGGAGCTGCAAGGGAACTATTGTTCCCTGAGCCCAGTCTGTCATCGGGGGCTTGTTGAGCAAATACGCCCAGGTATGACCGCAGTCTCAGCATCTCGCACTCCACCTACCTGTCACTTCCAAGCCCGAACCTTCTTACGCTCTTAAAAGGAATACTGGGTATTAAGACTTATATAGCTTAATATAGCATAAATGGTGTCTCTTACTGAAATATGTAGTAGAAAACCCATATAAGATTTATGTTGTTTTAAAAAATCACACAGTTGTATACATATTTTGGACTATGGGTGGCATCATTACTTCGATGATGCCAAATGCGCTACTAGCGCAACCTATTGCTATTTTTACCGCAACATAGCTCGAAATTCACAACTCTTAAAAATAAAATACTGACACGATGACATATTAGCAGAACACAGCTACTGAAAGTGCTTACAAACGGCACAGACAAGCAATGCTAGATGCCATCCTGGCAGGATGTAAACTTGATGACGCTTGTCATGATGCCACAACCGCTGAAGGAGTTTGTAAGCGCGGATTTTACTTGATATCCAGAGGCGTTTAGACTCCTTGTGGGAAAATAAAATGATGATACAGCATTTGGTTTCAGCCTACACTTATATCCATCACCACCTGTAAGCTCTTTCAGTAACTGTGGTTTACTAAAAAAGCCTCAAAGGCATCAGGGCTAAAGTGGAGAGAACAAAGATGCTGGTCTTTAGGAAGTTTTATTCATCCACAGGCATCTTCCTATTCTTTTCACTAGGAAAGCTGTGAAGACTTCTCTTGTTGCTCTTCAAGTAGAAATTATATTCAAAAGTCGCTCCATGTGGCATCATATTAGTATTTTATTTATTCATTTGAGTTGTGTATTCTGAGTTGTCTTGCGGTAAAAATAGCAACAGGTAGCGGCAGTTGCTCACCGAGTGCAACCATTTGACATTATCAAAATAATGGCGCCCCCCATAATTCAAAATATATATAAAACGGTGTGTATTTTTTTTAAATAATGTAATTCTTTCATGGGTTTTCTACTGTGTATTTTAGTAAGAGACAACATTTACGTTTTTGATAAGCTATACAAATCCCTTAAAGGGATCCCTGGGTATTAAGACTTGTATGGCTTAATATAACGTAAATTATGTCTGTTACTGACAAATGTAGTAGAAAACCAATGAAAGATTTACGTTATTTAAAAAAAATCCACATTATTATACACATATTTTGGACAATGGGGGGCACCATTATTTTGTAATGTAACATGGTTGCGCCTGGTAAACTACTGGCACTGAGCTACGCTATTTTTACCGCAACACAACTCGGAAAATAAAATACTGATACAATGACCAAAGTTACTGGAAGAGCTTACAGGTGGCAATGGATATAATCATAGGCTTAAACCAAATGCTGCACCATTGATTTTTCCCCACGAATAGTATAAACGCACCCGGATATCGAGTGAAATCCGCATTGAGAAACTCCTTTAGTGCCTGCGGTGTCATGACAAGCATCAGCATGTTTACATAATTTGTAAGCTCTTTCAGTAGCTGTGACCTGCTAAAAAAGCCTCGAAGGCATCAGGGCTAAAGTGGAGAGAACAAAGACGCTGGTCTTTACATATGCGTCTATGTTCGTGCGAATCATTCGTGATGCAGCTTCACCCACAGCAGAAGTGAGTATAAGGGTTTTTATGCATCTTTGCGAATGGCCTTTCTTATTAATGTGCTTGTTAGCAAGTTTCACAGTTAAACGCGGCTAAAGTAAACATTATGGCTCATCATCCCACAGCAGAGAGGGGCGGGGCGAGCAGAGCTCATTAGCATTTAAAGAAACATGCAACAAAATAGCTTGCTCTAAAAAGGGCTGAAAAGAGTATTTTTTACACTACCATTGAGAAATGTTAACCAAAGTATGTTATAGACTTCTCATTAAGACCCTAAAGAATCATATCAACTTGTGGGAAATGGGCATCCGATGACCCCTTTAAAATATTTTTTTTTGTGTGTTTAAAGAACATTTTAATTTTAAAATCTATAATTCAACGAAGAACCTTTAACATCATATTAACTTTCCATTGCACCAAAAATTCTTTAGATTATTAAAATGTGCTTCATAATAAGGAGAAAAATGGTTCTTTGGGGAACAAAAATGGTTTTTTTGGCAATTTATGGCATTGCTTGCTACTTTTTTTGGAACGTTTATTGTTAAGGAGCCAAGTGCATAATGACGTTATTGAACTGTCATTAGCTTTCATTCAACAGTCACATTTCAGCAGACACTAAAATTTCCCTGTACAAACAGGGAATGGTTTTCTCCGCTCTTCCGTGGAGGGATGGGATTTCTCTGTGGTGTGACCTAAATTTTTCAGGATTGTAATCTAAATGGGAAGGGATGAACCACAGGGCTTGTGAAAGCGATCGCATGGCCTCCTGAACTGGGATTGTAGTCTGCGAGGAAACGCTCTCGTTAAACTGCCACTTTCAATCAGGAGTTCGACCGCTGCGGCGTTGGTGGGGCCGCGCCGGAGGGAGGGAGGTGGGTGGGAAAGACGTCTCCCGCTCCTGAATTTGATCCAAGATCTGCTCCCTCGACGTGTGTTCGGTGGCGTTACATCACAGGCCAGGAGCCCCAAAAACAAAGTCTGAATTGCTGAGCTTGAATTGCACCGTGGCCAACTTTAATATAACACTGTTACCCTAACCAGTCGTTGAGCGTTATTTAGATTTTATCTTGATTTCAGTCTTGGGGCTGTTTTGAGTGCCTGATAGCCCAGTTTAGGGTACATAACATTTTTAACAGCCAAAAACAACACAGTTTAGTGCCAAATAAAGGCAGTTTTGAGAGCTTCTCATGCATGCCATGTGTTGCGTCACCAACGTCACTATTCTCTCTTCTTCGAATTACAGATGCCGAAGACGTGCCAGTCTCAGAAGCTGCGTGAAGCTCTCTTAAAGACTCATTCATCATTGTAAAACGGTCATCCTCCATTTCAGAATAAACAGACTCCCGTTTTTAATGCATTCATTCATGGGTGGCCACCCCTGCCCACCCAAACAGCCCATTGGAAGGTCTGGAGAGGTAATTTTCTTTAATAACATGCCGTCGTAGTTTGAACATGGTTATTAAAAACCACCACTATTCTGGGCTTGAGGGGTTTCGTGCCAGCCGACAGTCCTCTGCCAGTCCTACATCTCTGAACTAATTCCTCAAAAATAGAGAAAAATTGCTGAGCCACATTTATGACTGAGCTTTTTTTTTTAACAGAGTGAGACTGACTCAGTATGGCTCCCAGTGGTTATTAATGTAAAGTGTTTTGTGATTTAACTTGCTGTAAAATGTAAGTATTAAAGTGCCATTCCAGGCCAGTTTTTCAATGCCTAATTACTTTAGTCTAGACTATGTGCAATATGTAATTAATCTTAGTATTATAGGCAAGCGATTTTACTTGTACAGCATGAGAAGAATTAGCCCATAAAATATAA
The DNA here is from genome assembly GCF_049309525.1 of Garra rufa. Lineage (NCBI taxonomy): Eukaryota > Metazoa > Chordata > Actinopteri > Cypriniformes > Cyprinidae > Garra > Garra rufa. The sequence continues at coordinate 7,187,246 of NC_133380.1, read as the reverse complement.
GATTTTTTATATATTTATTTTATAAATTTAAGTTAGATATTTTAGTTAAGTATAGATTTGTAAATTGTTCTATTTAATATTATTATTTAGTTTATACATTATTATTATTATTATTATTATAATGATGATAATAATAATAATAATAATAATAATTATTATTATTATTATTATTATTATTATTATTATTGATTATAATATTTTATTTAAGTATTAAAGTTTTTCAAAAATCTTATGCAGTGTATAATTAATTATATACTGCATATAATTACATTTCTTAGTATTTTCCAGCAATTACTAAGAAATGTTTCACATATTTAATATGAATGTTATTTAATTCTATATTGTTTAAATACATTTAATATTAATATGTCATTTATACAATATTATTATTAATTAATATTATTATTTTAAGGTTAAATAACTTTTAAAAGAGACTTTTCTGCTCATCAAGGCTGTTTATTTGATTAATATTAAACAATAATATTTAATTTTTTTAGAACCTCTGATACTTTTTTCAAGATTCTTTGATAAATAAAATGTAAAAAACAGCATTATTTAAAATAGAAAACTAAAAAATAACAAAAAGTGATAGTAAAGACTTACATTGTGAGAAAAGATTTCTATGATTTCTGAGGGATCATGTGACACTGAAGACTAAAGTAACAGCTGATGAAAATTCAGCTTTGCATCGCAGAAATAAATGTATTTTAAAGTGTATTAAAATAAAAAAACTGTTATTTTGAATTTCCATAATATTTCATAATATTATTTTTTTCTGTTTTTTTTTTTTTTTTTTTGTTCAAATAAATGGAACTTTAAACTTTGATTTTATTTATTTATAAATTAATAACATTAAATCAATATTCTTGGGAGCTTAACATTTATTAATGTCATTCCAGGAGCTAAATAGCATGAAATAGACGTGTCACGTTGTTTATAGTCATCAGTTAATCGTGATATTGCTCAGGCTTCTGTCTCAGTTCTGTGCTGATGTTTTCACAGTCCAGCAGCACAGAAAATAAACAATTCTCCATTACCTTGGAACGGTAAGACCAAGAATGAGGAACGTTTAGCAGGCAGCTCTAGTGAACCACAGCCATCCAAATGAAAATTGGCACAACCAGGGTGTGGATGCCCTCTGAGAAACGAACCGTGAAAGGCAGGAAAACCTGTTTATTATCAATTACATGGAAAATATGCACCTGCCACTAACTCTTATTGCTGTTATGAATTATTGCCAGTTTAACTGTGAAGGAAGGCATCTGGAATACGTTGAGTTTACATCGTAGTAAAATCAGTATCATGCTTCGCTTAAAGTCAACATGAAATCTGATTTCACGTCTTGGGTTTTATTGTGCACAATTCATAAGTGCACGTTAAGAGATATTATTTAATATAAGCAAATAATATTATTGTGATGTTTTTATCAGCTGTTTGGACTCTTATTCTGACGGCACCCATTCACTGCTGAGGATCCCTTTGGTGTGCAGGTTATGTGATGCTAAATTTAAATAAGTTTGCAAAGTAAACAAATGTTTATCTTCATAATCTTTCACCAAAATATGAATGTTTGTATTGTTTATGTTAACAAAATCCCAAATAGCTGTTTACCCAAAATGTTATGCTCCTGTTGTCGATAATGCAGCCTTTCTGAAGTCTTGCCAATAGTTTTTAAAAAAAATGCCGATTAAAGGAATAGTTTGCCCAAAAATAAAACCTTTTTCCAAACAGCTTTTTAAAACACTTATAATATTATTTAAAAATATTGCTTCACAAGATGTTAATTGCTGTACTGGAGTGGTATGGATAACTTGTGGATTATTGTGATGTTTTTATCAGCTATTTAGACTCTCATTCTGATGGCACCCATTCACTGCAGAGGATCAGTTGGTGAGCAAGTTACGTGATGCAAAATTTTAATATGTTTGCAAAGTAAACAAATGTTTGTCTTATTTTTTTCACCAAAATATGAATGTTTGTATTGTTTATGTTAACAAAATCCCAAATAGCTGTTTAGCTTTAATTTTATGCGTCTGTTGTCGATAATGCAGCCTTTCTAAAATCTTGCCAATAGTTAATGAATTTTTTATTGCCAATTAAAGGAATAGTTTGCTCAAAAATAAAAACTTTTCAGAAATTTAGCATTACATCTCTTGCTCACCAATGGATCATTTATAGTGAATGGGTGCCGTCATAATGAGAGTGCAAACAGCTTATAAAAACACCACATTAATATTATTTGCTTATAATATTATTTAAAAATATTGCTTCACAAGATGTTAATTGCTGTACTGGAGTGGTATGGATAACTTGTGGATTATTGTGATGTTTTTATCAGCTATTTAGACTCTTATTCTGACGGCACCCATTCACTGCAGAGGATCCATTGGTGAGCAAGTTATGTGATGCTAAATTTTAATAAGCATCACATAATGTTAATTGCTGAACTGAAGTGATGTGGATTACTTGTGAATTATTGTGATGTTTTTATCAGCTATTTAGACTCTTATTCTGACGGCACCCATTCACTGCAGAGGATCCATTGGTGAGCAAGTTATGTGATGCTAAATTTGAATAAGTTTGCAAAGAAAACAAATGTTTGTCTTCATAATCTATTGTTTATGTTAACAAAATCCCAAATAGCTGTTTAGCTTTAATTTTATGCTTCTGTTGTCGATAATGCAGCCTTTCTAAAACCTTGCCAATTTTTTTTAATGCCGATTAAAGGAATAGTTCGCCCAAAAATTAAAACTTTGGAGAAATCTAGCATTACATCTCTTGCTCACCAATGGATCAGTGAATGGGTGCTGTCAGCTAAGAGTCCAAACAGTTTATGATGCTGAACTGAAGTGGTGTGGATTACTTGTGAATTATTGTGATGTTTTTATCAGCTGTTTGGACTCTCATTCTGACGGCACCCATTCACTGTACAGGATCCATTGGTGAGAAAGTGATGTAATGCTACATTTCTCCAAGTCTGTTGAAGAAACAAACTCGCCTACATCTTGGATGGCCTGATGGTGAGTACATTTTCAGCAAATTGTGAAATAAACTGCTCCTTTAATGTTATGAATGTGTGTTATGTTGATTTTAACCCTACTGTATCATGTGGTTATGACTTTGTTTCAGTCTGAATGTACATTATCAGTTTACATGTAGTATGGGCACTGAGTCACTACATGGTCTAGTGATGATAGCATTTAAGCTGCCATATTATTGTCAGCATTCTCTCTTTCTTTCTTTAAAAAAAAAAAAAAAGCTAATGTGCACCAGAGCTATATTTAGACCTCTGGCCAATCTCTGGAGTTTGGCTAAATGTTGTCAGCGCTGTGTTTGTGCACGGCTAACACAGAACCAGAGGGAGCAGCCGGGGCGGCCGGTACAGCACTGTTGGGTTAAGAGAAATGCACTGGTGTTAATAACCAGCTGACAGGTGCAGGACCCTGAACTCCAGCACAGTGAACGAGCCCAGCTCCCTTGAATAATTAGAGAGTGCAAAGGCCAAATAAGAACCACCTGCTACAGTTTGGAGAGCGCTAGTCAGTGCAGTCTGCTGAAGAAGCGGTAACTAAACCTCACTCTCACAAGACTTCTTTCATGATGCTGTTTTTTCTTTTTGCATGTTACATTGCTAGTCCAGTAGGTGGCGACAAGTTATGTAAATGAGTAAGTCATTGAATCATTTCTTCAATAGATTCATTCGGAATGAACGCTTCTTTGTAAGTGAATCACTGAATCATTCACCATTGACGGAATTTTACTGATTTCTGTGTTTTCACTTTTGTGAAAATTATCAAAAATGTTGGCGGTTGCTGACAACTTAAAAAAAATAGAGTGGGGATAGTGTTAAATATTTAGATTTATATATTAAGATTTTTGAAAGAAGTCTCTTATGCTCAGCAAGGCATTTATCAAAAATGCAGATAAAACGGTAATATTACAGTTTTAAATAACATTTTTATTTTAATATATTTTAAATTAGATTTTATTTTGAATTCATTCACAGCACTTAAACTGCTGTTCAAAAGTTTGGGATCAATAAGGTGTTTAATGTTTTTAAAGAATTCTCTTATGCTCATCAAGTCTGCATTTACTTGATCTAAAATACAGAAAAAACAGTAATATTGTGAAAAATTATTACAGTTTAAAATAATGGTATTCTATTTTAATTGATTCCTGTGATGCAACGCTGAATTTTGATCAGCCATTACTGCAGTCTTCAGTGTCTCATGATCCTTCAGAAATGCTGGACTTATTACTTTTGTTGTCAATGATAAAAAAGAGCATTTATTTAAAATATATCTTTATAAATATATCTATACAAAATATATATTTTCTAACAATGTAAGTCTTTGCTATCATTTTTTTTTATCAATTTAACACATCCTTGGTGAAATTAAGCACTAATTTCTTAAAAAAAAAAAAAAATTTTTACAAAAGTTTATTTTTTAAATAAATGCTGTTCTTTTTAACTTTTTATTTATGAAAAAATCCTGAAAAAACGTATCACACCTGAAAAAAAGTATCACAAGTTCTAGCAAAATATTAAGAAGCACAACTGTTTTCAACATTAGGAATAAATCAGCATATTAGAATGATTTCTGAAGGAACATGTGACACTGAAGACTGGAGTAATGATGCTAAAAATTCAGCTTTGTATCACAGGAATAAATTACATTTTAAAATATATTCAAATACAAAAAAGATATTTTACATTAAAATAATATTACAATATTGCAGTTTTTTTATCAAGTTAATGCAGCCTTGATGATCATAAGAACCTTCTTAATATAAAAAAATATATATATTTAAAATCTTACTGATCCCAAACTTTTGAATGGCAGTGTGCATAATATTGCTCTTTTGTTGGTTTGTTTGCTTCTATTGTCCTCATTTGTAAATCGCTTTGGATAAAAGCATCTGCTTAATGGTTAAATGAATTTCCTATTATTGTTTTTGTGGAAAACATGACGCCTTTTTTAGGATTCTTCAGGAATAGAAAGTTCCAAAAAACAGAATTTATTTAAATAGAAATCTTATGTAACACTTTAAATGTCTTTGCTGTCACTTTAGATTTTTATGTGTCCTTGCTGAATCAAAAACTTACTGACCCCAAAACTTGTTAACTTTAAATGGCCACAAATGGAAAAAGATGCTTTTTAGAACTAGCTAGTCATCTACCAGCAGGGGTTTACCTGGACCTTACTAACCAACCAAACCATGACCCTTTGAATTTGCATGGTTCAGATTTTAAAGCAACATTTTTCTTTCTTGCTCGGGAGAGAGTGAAACAGTACAGTATTTTAAGGCCTGTGTTGAGAATCTGCTGAGTTGTTCTTACATCTGTGCATTCTCCAAATAAACAGGCTGTCAACGGATCGTCATTGTATACACGGCACACCGCGAAATAGCCAATACAAATAGTGTTGAGCTGAACCATATTGCATTTTGGGGCTAACATAGACCAGCTGCATTATCACACTGAACAAACATCTCTAAAACTCATCTACTGTACCAGCCAAACGTGTATGCTATGGCAGCTCTGTATCTTTTTAGGGCACTCTAGAAATGCATTGATTTCAGTTGGGTCTGTTGGAAGGCAATAGCGGGTTTGTGAAGTCGCTCCCTCATGCGATGAAAAATTAGGTTTAGCGTTTCTTACAACAAACTGAGAGTGATCAACGATCAGTCTGTTCGAGATCAAAAACATGGCAGAGTCTGGACAAACATACAAAACCTAAAAATTAATCGATTGCAAATAAAAATACGAAAGAGCCAAAATAAATAAACGCGTCAACAAACGTTAATTAATATGATCTGACACAACAGCTGTGCAAATAAACATCTCAAAGATGCGCAGATGGGCTACAAACACCTGCAATTAATTATTCATTTTCTAGAAATATTCCACCGCAGCCGTTTGATTGTCTTCGGGAAAGACTCGCAAACAAAACATTGAAACATATGCAATGTCTGCGCTGCTGATTCCACCTTCATTCTTTAACCCGCAACCTCCCGTGGTGGTAAATCAAAACATAGTCAGACGTCTCTTTCGCTCTTATATTTCAGTTTATGCTTTCTTTGCTGTTTGCAGTAAGCTCTTAGCTGCCAGGGAAATTGCCTTCATTAATGGTAGACTGTTTACCTAATGAATCAGACTCTTGCTTTAGGTGCAGCCTGTGGTGCAGTGACGGTTTCTTGGCTCTTTACAGGGGCTGGTTGGTTTTGTCAAGTACAGCCGTGGAGTTTGTCATTGTAGGAGGTGAGCAGTGCTGGATGGCTGACTGTGGAGGTAATAACAATTACAAAATATAATGATTTTCAAATGTTCCTTTTGTAATACATACAATTAACCCTTGTGCTCTGCTGGAAACCCTTTATCTAATTTGGTGTTTCCAGTCAAAAATGACTGGCCTTTTAAAAATTGCTTGTAAATCTCTCATTAAGCGAAATCATCAAATCTTGGATTCTCTTTTTTTGTTTCCTTATTTTCTTTCGATTAGGACAGTTTTTTGTTGTTGTTGTAGGCCATAGGCCTCCTTGATCTGAGGTTATGCACACACAAAAAAAAAAAAAAATGTGGAAAAATTGGACAATCTTTACTTTATATAAATAATAAATATGACGTCATAAGTTTACACACTGTCTCTGAAACTTTCACCCATCATAAAAATCAAATCAAGTTCGATTTTTTGGGTTTTCGCATCTGTAACAAGCATTTTGATAGGAAAGGATGACAAATATGGAAAAAAACATTGAAAATTTTGGACTGAAAGTGTGCATTGAACCTGAGCCAAAAAGGGCAAAATATTTTAGTTTATTTTGTTTTGTTTTATACCATTTTATTTTCACAAAATGTTTTAGTCAATAATATAATTTAATGGGGGAAAAAATCCTCTCCAGATAAAAAGGACTGGAACACAATATGAGGGTTAAATGCACATGCAATACTTTCAAAATAATACAATAATTAATTTAATAATAATAATAATTAATATAGCTTAATGAGAGATATACAAGCAGTTTTTGTAGCCATTTATTTTACTGTGAACATCAGAAGTGTAATCCATAAAGGGCAAAACATTTGATTTAATTTAATTTAATTTAATTTAATTTAATTTAATTTAATTTAATTTAATTTAATTTAATTTAATTTAATTTAATTTAATTTAATTTAATTTAATTTAATTTAATTTTATTTAATTTTATTATTTTATTTATTTATTTATTTATTTATTTATTTTGTTTTGTTTTTTCACAAAAAGTTTTCCTGGAGGAAATAAATCCTCTCCACATAAAAATGACTGGATCACAGCAATACTTGCAAAATAATTAAAAAATAATTAAGTTAAATTAATTAATTAATAAATCTGAATTAATTAATCTGACATTTGGTAATAATAATATATCTTAATGAGAGATATACAAGCATTTGTTTTACTTAGCAAGTCATTTTTTACTGTGAACATCCCAAGTGTAACCCAAAAGGGGTTAATTTAATTTAATTTAATTTAATTTAATTTAATTTAATTTAATTTAATTTAATTTAATTTAATTTAATTTAATTTAATTTAATTTAATTTAATTTAATTTAATTTAATTTTACAAAAAAAAAATATGGGGGAAAAAACCTCTCCAGATAAAAATGACTGGAGCACAACATAAGGGTTAAATACAGCACATGCAATACTTTCAAAATAATGTAATAATATAATAACTATAATTAATAATAATTAATCTAATGTTTGATAATAATATAGCTTAATAAGAGATATACAAGCAGTTTTTTTTGTAGGCAAGTCATTTTTTTTACCGTGAACATCAGAAGTGTAACCCCAAAAAGGCCTTATTATAGTTTATTTTATTTTATTTTATTTATTTATTATTATTATTATTATTATTTTTACCGTGAACATCACAAGTGTAACCAAAAAGGGTAAAATTGAATTAAATTATATATATATATATATAATTTTTTTTTTTTTTTTTTTAAATGGCCAAAACGTCAAATCTTTAAGTTGATTTTAGGAACTGGCTTTGTTTTGAAATACTCCAATTATATATTCATATTATATATATTCAGTTTAGACAACAGTATATAGCTGCTTTCCCGTAACAGAATTTAAAATGTCTTTAATTTTGGGTGGCACTCGAACCTTAATTAGGGAAGTCAAACACCCCTATCTATACAGACCATACATATATGTAATTGTTATTATCTAATCAGAATGATCTTTTCTCTCTCTTTCCATCACCTTTCTAATCTCCCTCTCTTTTCCTGCCTGTCTCTCTTATGTTTCTCCCATTCTCTCCCTTGTTTAAACTCCCTGTCTTTTCCTGCCCGTCTCTCTCTCTTTCTCTCTCTCTGGTTCTCCTTCTCTGTCTGATGTCTCTCTCTCTTCTCTCTTTGTGTGATTGTGTGCTGGACATGTCTAAGCTTGTGAGGTACGGTGTTTGATGTCAGTTAATTTCTCCTGGTGCTGACAGCCCAATGGTCCCAGCGAGGCCTTCGCCAACTTTCGGTTCCCAAGGTAGTCCTGCTGTAATTGTGGACCCGCCATCCCCCTCCAGTGGATTACAGGATTTCTGCCAATTTACCTCCTGGGATGATGGTGCTCTGTGGGAAAAAAAGGTGCTCGCTGGGGACTTGCACACAAAATATAGTTGAATGCTAGAGAAATATTTGCTCAAAAGCCCAAAAAATTCATTAGTTGTATTGTTATGCTTAGAGATAGGCTGCTGAACTGCAGTGGCATTTAGGCATATGCAATATCTGTATGCATGAGCAACACAGACCAATATGATTAGTTCTGTCTAACTTTATGTAAATGTACAGCAAGTACCAACAAGAATGCAGGAAAACCTGCAACTGCAACAAGTGGCGTGCATTTTGCAGTATAATTTTTCCCAGTTGTGCATTAAAATTTGTTGTAATTTTCTGTCATGTTGCAATCAGTGAGGCAGAAAAAATACTTTTGAAACTTCTGCTGTAATATAATGAAAATATATTTTTCAGAATACAAATCTACTGCACTTTTGAATGACAGAATAATACTTTTTGTCCCCTCAGTTGTGTAATTTTGGTATCTTGCAGCAGAGACCTGACAAAGCTTATCAGCTCCCTGGCAGAACCTACAGGTAAATATTCAATATATATTCAGTTAATATATATAATAAAGAGCAAAAATAATACTGGAACAGTTCGTCATGCAGTAAGAATATTTGTAGAAAAAAAAAATGTATTTATGTATGTATGTACCTGGTATTTATCATGTTATGGGGACCAAATGTCCCCACAAGGATAGTAATACCAGTAAAGTTTGACCTTGTGGACATTTGTTAGGTCCCCATGAGGAAACAGGCTTATAAATCATGCACAATGAGTTTTTTTGAGGAAGTAAAAGTGTGCACAATCTCCTCTGAGGGCTAGGTTTAGGTGTAGGGCCATAGAAAATATGGTTTGTACAGTATGAAAACCATTGTGCCTATGGAATGTCCCCATAAAACATGTAAACACAACATATGTGTGTGTGTGTGTGTGTGTGTGTGTGTGTGTGTGTGTGTGTATGAAGCACCAAATATAGTTAAATATAGTTATAAGTCTAAATGTATGTATTATATATATATATATATATATATATATATAATATATATATATAGATATAGATATAGATATATATATAGATAGATTTGTATTTTTGTAATAAATTGTAATATAAAAATGTAAATCATGAATATATAGAAGTAAATCTAAATAGATAGATACAAATTGTAGTATAAAAATGTAAATGAATATATACGTGAATATAAGTGAATCTGAATATATAGTCATAAGTTGAAAAATATATATATATACAAGTAAATCTGAATATATATTTAGAAAGCTGAATATATAAATGTAAATTGTGAATATATATATATATATATATATATATATAAGTAAATCTGAATATATAAGTAACTAAATATATAGTTATAAATCTGAATATATAGATACAAATTATGATGAATATATACAAGTAAATCTGAATATATAGTCGTAAATCTGAATATATATATATATATATATATATATATATAAGTAAATCTGTAAATGATGAATATATGTATATATCTGAATATATAAATGTAAATTGTGAATATATATAAGTACATCTGAATATGTAGTCAAATTGTAAAATAAAATGTAAATGGTATATATATATATATATATATATATGCAGTCATGGCCAAAAGTTTTGAGAATGACACAAATATTAGTTTTCACAAAGTTTGCTGGTCAACTGCTTTTAGATCTTTGTTTCAGTTGTTTCTGTGATGTACTTAAATATAATTACAAGCACTTCATACGTTTCAAAGGCTTTTATCGACAATTACATGACATTTATGCAAAGAGTCAGTATTTGCAGTGTTGGCCCTTCTTTTTCAGGACCTCTGCAATTCGACTGGCATGCTCTCAATCAACTTCTGGGCCAAATCCTGACTGATAGCAACCCATTCTTTCATAATCACTTCTTGGAGTTTGTCAGAATCAGTGGGTTTTTGTTTGTCCACCCGCCTCTTGAGGATTGACCACAAGTTCTCAATGGGATTAAGATCTGGGGAGTTTCCAGGCCATGGACCCAAAATTTCAACATTTTAGTCCCCGAGCCACTTAGTTATCACTTTTGCCTTATGGCACGGTGCTCCATCGTGCTGGAAAATGCATTGTTCTTCACCAAACTGTTGTTGGATTGTTGTAAGAAGTTGCTGTTGGAGGGTGTTTTGGTACCATTCTTTATTCATGGCTGTGTTTTTAGGCAAAATTGTGAGTGAGCCCACTCCCTTGGATGAGAAGCAACCCCACACATGAATGGTCTCAAGATGCTTTACTGTTGGCATGACACAGGACTGATGGTAGCGCTCACCTTTTCTTCTCCGGACAAGCCTTTTTCCAGATGCCCCAAACAATCGGAAAGAGGCTTCATCGGAGAATATGACTTTGCCCCAGTCCTCAGCAGTCCATTCGCCATACTTTTAGCAGAAGATCAATCTGTCCCTGATGTTTTTTTTTTGGAGAGAAGTGGCTTCTTTGCTGCCCTTCTTGACACCAGGCCATCTTCCAAAAGTCTTGGCCTCACTGTGCGTGCAGATGCGCTCACACCTGCCTGCTGCCATTCCTGAGCAAGCTCTGCACTGGTGGCACTCCGATCCCACAGCTGAATCCTCTTTAGGAGACGATCCTGGCGCTTGCTGGACTTTCTTGGACGCCCTGAAGCCTTCTTAACAAGAATTGAACCTCTTTCCTTGAAGTTCTTGATGATCCTATAAATTGTTGATTTAGGAGCAATCTAGTAGCCACAATATCCTTGCCTGTGAAGCCATTTTTATGCAACGCAATGATGGCTGCACGCGTTTTTTGCAGGTCACCATGGTTAACAATGGAAGAACAACGATTTCAAGCATCAACCTCCTTTTAACATGTCAAGTCTGCCATTCTAACCCAATCAGCCTGACATAATGATCTCCAGTCTTGTGCTCATCAACATTCTCACCTGAGTTAACAAGACGATTACTGAAACGATCTCAGCAGGTCCTTTAATGACAGCAGTGAAATGCAGTGGAAAGTTTTTTTGGGATTAAGTTCATTTTCATGGCAAAGAAGGACTATGCAATTCATCTGATCACTCTTCATAACATTCTGGAGTATATGCAAATTGCTATTATAAAAACTTAAGCAGCAACTTTTCCAATTTCCAATATTTATGTTAATTCTCAAAACTTTTGGCCACGACTGTGTATATGTGTGTATATATATATATATACAAGTAAATCTGAATATATTGATACAAATTGTAATATAAAAGTGTAAATCATGAATATATAGAGCTAAATCTGAATAAATATATGTAAATTGTGAATATGTACTTATAATTCTTAATATACATGACAGTTTCAATATATAGATACAAGTCTGATAAAAAACTGAATATATAAATGCAAATCATGACTGTATGTATAGAAGGTAATCTGAATATATTGTTTTTAAAAATCTGAGTAAAACGAAATAAATTTTTAATTAATAGATTTAATTTAGTTAAATTAATATTATATTTTTCTTAAAATTTCATGCATGGCCAATATGGGCTGTGTTATTTTTGCTCACTTTCATATATTTTCATCAACGCAATGTTTTAATTAAAATACATTTAATTATTGTAATGCATTTTTTTTCTCATCCTCTTTGACACAGGCAAAATCAAACACTCAATGTCAATGAAAAAATTTGTTTCAAATGAAATCAACTCTGAACATATTGATACTTTATGCTGACCTTTATAAAAGACATTGTCTACATCTTGAAATAAAAGGCAGAGACCCTATAGTGTGTTTATAAAGGGGGGAACCATCTAGAATAAATAAGCCACTAACCCCCCCCCCCCCCCCCGGCACTGGATCAACAGAGCAACATCAGTTACTGTTGTGAGCATTCAGACCGCCTTTAATGGATACGTTAAAAACGACATAAGCAAACACGGTAACATAATAGTGCTTCTCCTCTAAGAGCACTACCGTGTGTATTCCCAAACGCTTTTGGCTTATACTGTGTGATTTCCCAAGGCCGAAGTGCTTGTGTAACATCTGATTTAATTGTTGGCATTGTTCCTGGGGAAGACCCCCATGGCAGCGGTCCACACCATCATTTACACAAAATATCACCTCGCACCGATGCTGCTGCCGCTGAAAGACGCATTGTGCATGTGTGTGTTTGTAAAAACTGTAACCGCAGCCCTTTTCTTTTCAGGAGAAATAAAAGTTGAACATCAGCTTTATTGCTGTAATCTAGCGCGGGCCATTCTTCTGGCGCAGGACATTTTAAATTAACATCTCTCAGTGAGGAGGAATTGCTCTAGCCATTGTGAGAGAGGAAAGATAATCTTCGCCGGTGGCAAAGTGCCCAAACTTAGGCTTCGTGGGAAGTCCACACTCCCTTCCTCGACATCTGCCAACGAGTGCCTGCAATGACACCGCACTGTCTCCAGAAGCATTTTCCAAGATCACAGTAAGAAATATATGTGCAGTTGTTCCTTTAAGGAGTTGTTTCTACCTGACGTGAGGATTAAAATCTGTCTTTGTTGGCGTAACACAATGTATTCAGGTTTATTCAGTCATATTAAATATGAACTACACTGTGATGATTTTAGAAAACATTTACATTTACATTTTACAAGACCCTGGACCACAAAACCAGTGTTAAGTATTATGGGCCAAAAATACATTGTATGGGTCAAAATGATTGATTTTTCTTTTATGCCAAAAATCATTAGGATATTAAGTAAAGATCATGTTCCATGAAAATATTTGTAAATTTTCTACCATAAATATCAAAACTTAATTATTGGATTAGTAATATGCATTGCTAAAAACTTAATTTGAACAACTTTAAAGGCAATTTTCTCAGTAATTTAGTTTTTTGCACTGTCAGATTCCAGATTTTCAAATAGTTGTTTCTTGGCCAAATATTGTCATATCTTAACAAACCGTACATCAATGGAAAGCTTATTTATTCAGCTTAATAAAAAATAAAAAAAGACTCTTATGACTGGTTTTGTTGCCCAGGGTCACAAATACTATTTCAGACATTCTCCTTCAAAATGTAGTTTAATTGAATTTGTTAATTGCTGCTTTTATTATTATTATTATTATTATTATTATTATTGCTGTTACAAGTCAAAGTTGAATGTTTCAAATTATCACAGTAAAGTGTTAATTGCTTTTTTTATTTACTATTTTTTGTCTTTTTTTCTTTTACAGACTACTCACAATAATGAAAAACTTGAAAATATCAGGTATTTAAAATTAAGTTTCATCTATCTAGAAAATCTGCATCATTGCAGATGGACTAATAGTGTTTAAAGCAATAGTCTATCAAAAATTATTATGAAAATGTATTTTAAGAACATCCAAAACCATTTTTTTAAAACACTTCATTGCACCAAAAAATAAAAATTAATGAATTAATTAAAAGGTTATATATATATATATATATATATATAATATCTTTTTTTAAGCTCAAACAACTCATGGCAAAATCTCTTTAGGCATCAAAAGCTTTTTTTTTTTTTTGTCAACTTCTCTGCCTGACTTATACTAAAAAAAGAAAATACTACAATCCATATGTCATTTAAATTGTGACTCATAAAATCAATTAATTTCTTTTCAAAAACAATAATTTATTCACTAATGGGAATCATGCACAGGGTTGCCAGGTCTGCATAACACCACCCCAATTACTACTCAAAACGCACCCACTTGCATTTCGGAGGGGTCCTTGAGTTACAGGGGACGGTGTGTTTTTCTTCAACCCAGAGACTAAAAGAGCAAATTCATGGCAACACTATAAAAGTATCCCAATTTTGCAGGAAAAGTGAGGACTTGGCAACACAGATCTTGCATTTAGTGTCCAAGAATTAACCTTTAAAACAAAAGAGTCCATCTTTTTATTGAAATCAGACTATTATAATCTGACATTTACATCTCTTACTTTCCAGTCCGTGAACCCAAAATTGCTGAGAGAAACAAATTTGATTCTTCTCATTTCTCTCCTCATGCCCCTTTCAAGCCGAACACTTTTTCAACCTCTGAAACCATTAGTGAGAATTTATCACTGCTGAATCCTGCAATAAGTCACTCAGCAGGCTCTGACTTGCCAAGTCCTAAATTTCCTGACGTGTCGGGGCCTGAAGGAGCGCAGAGGCCTGATAAAACTCTTCGATGATTCCTCTTTCCCAGAAAAAGCTGTGAACGCAAGTGTTCTCCATATTTCCACTGGGCTGCGGTGTGTCTGTTGGAGAAAGTGCTGCACTGGTGTGTTTCACTGTCCGCTCTCCCCTTTGTTGGGTATTATAATGACGTCTCCTTGCCAGGCCAAATTAATACCGGTTAATTAGTGCCTGACTTGCTGCTAACAAGGTTTTTGTTCAGGCTGCTCTTGACACTAAATGCCGGTTTTAAGCTGTCGTCGCTGCCAAGTCACCCTGCCAGGAAACAGGAAATGGATCAGGCCTTCATGTCACCATAAAGCAACAGTAGAACGGTTCCCAGGGCCACACTGGTCTCGCAGAGAAATGACATCACCTCAGAAAACACCCCCCAACACACCGATAAGAATAACGACAAGAAGGTCTGCCGTAATCGCAGCCAAGACTGCCATATGATACATAAGAACGATCAAGAAAAATATGTTTATATTGCAAACGATTCTTGCTGTGCAAACTAGAATGAGCTCAGTGGTTCCTAAACTGCAGCTTTTCTTGTTCTTAATGAAGATAAAGGAATGTTTGGGTTTCATTTTGGTCATATTTGACATTTAATTCATGTCCAAATCTCTAAGGTTGTAACAACAAGCAAAAATTGTGTTTAAAGCAGTGCAGTTATAATAGAAGTCTATATAGGGAACTGCATAAGAATAAACATCAAAATGCACAGTTTAAGTGATAAAATCACTTAATAACCCTAATCTATGCAAAGATTAATCCAATTTTCAGATGATAAACACAGTCCCACTGCTAAAAAGACAATTAAACAGCTTTGCAACTCAAATAACAGTTTTAGTGAAGTCTATGGCGCCTTGCATCAGAATAAACATTAAAATGCATGTTTTGAACTTTTGCTTAAATGTTAAACCCTAAATATTACATATTTGCATTACAGAAGTGTGACAAAATCACATACCATCCTTCTATATACACAATTAAATCCATCATATATACAGTCAAGCCCGAAATTATTCATACCCCTGGCAAATTCTGAAATAAAATACTTTTATTCAACCAGCAAGTTTTTTTTGGATTAGAAATGACACAGACGTCTCCCAGAAGATAATAAGACGATGTACAAGAGGCATCATTTTGGAAAAAATTATTACTCATCTTTTTTTTACATTCATCTTTAGCGATGAGCTCCAACTCTTTCAGGTTGGAGGGTC
>NC_133380.1:7122633-7170779 GCF_049309525.1 Garra rufa | reverse complement strand
CTGCAAAACAGGCACGATTATTAAAATCGGCACCCAAACAATTACTGGATGTTTTTTCAGCAGTAATAATGCAGGATGGTGTTGTAACATGAATAATTAGGCTTAACTTGTTTCTAACATTCCTTTAAGGTAATAATTATTCTTAAATGATTGACTCAAGTTTGATTTGACAATCAAGTGTTTATGGCTTTATTCTCAGGATTCGTGAATACGTGACATCACCTGCACCACAACGATCATTAAACTGATGAACAGCACCCGGGAGACACAGGCATCCTCAAACCCTTGACATGAGGATGAGAGTTTGGCATATTCCTCAGATTCCAAACTGTACTCGGATGACACAAGATTCCAGCCCAGAAGGGAGAGAATGACACAGAAGAGACAGAAAAACAGCATATCAGGACACAAACGTCATCAGATGTGACCTTCTTCCTCCCTGAGTGTGACCTGGAAGCTGCGCAAATCCAAACGGTGTAATTAAGGCCTTCCTGCTGACTGATAGAATGGGATTTTCTTGGAGAGGAAGCAACATCCTCGGCTTTCATTCTTCTCATCCATCATTGTTAGTGAGTGTCTGACAGAGCGAAGAAGGGTTTGTAAGACATACACTTGAGGTCCACTTTTTTTTTGTGCCTACGTGCTATCTGGCATAATTCCACAGATTTTTTTTACCCAGAACTTCTGTTTTTCTGAATGGCGCTGTAGGGTATATTTGCTTCTTGTCTCCAGACCAGCTAAGTATGAGCAAAAACATACTTCACGTAAGTATACAGGAGCAAATGTTTGCAAGTGTTTGACGGTGAATTAAGTTTCAAGTAGATACATAAACTATAGATATAGTTTAGACAGTAGATATAAACTATAGCTAGCTCTTCAAACAGCTGACCTGAAAGTGAAAACTTACTGTAGAAGGATGCACAAATGCTGTTTTGTGTTCATCTGCTTTTCTCATGTGCTCTTTTTAAAAATCACTCTACACTCACAAATAAAGGTGCTTCACGATGCCATAGAAGAACGTTTTTTGTCTGAATGGTTCCTTAAAGAACCATTAACATCTGAAGAACCTTTCTGTTTCACAAAAGGTTCTTTGTGGCAAAAGATGGTTCTTCAGATTATAAAAAGGTAAGAAAGAGATGGTTCTTTAAAGAACCTTTGACTGAATGGTTCTTTGTGGAACCAAAAATGGTTCTTCTATGGCACCGCTGTGAAGAACCTTTTAAAGCACCTTTATTTTTAAGAGTGTATATTGATTAATACTATCAGATACAACAATTAAATTAAATGGTATGAGATGACTGGATGCTTTTAACTGATTTTCTGTTGAACTGTTACCAACTGAGCTTTAGTGGTTAAACTATTTAAAATATAGCAAATTAAGCTACAAATTCAATCATAATGCACAATGTTTACATCTCATGTGTATTTTAAGGTGCAGCTCATCCAAATTTTTCACTAGTTAGCAGTAAACCGGTTACCTTTGTAGATTTGTGTTAGATGTTATCTTTGGAATGGAAATATGGATCTTTTATTTGTAATGTCATAAAACTAGTGAGCTAAGCCAGTAATAGTACTGACAGTGTCATGTAAACATGGCTGAATATATGAAAAGCAGAGGAACCGACAGACTGCTTTAATTGAGTGAACGATTGATTCAAAATCGTGACTTTGATCATTCAGTTCAAGCGATTCACTCAACAGATCAAAAGAGCCAATTATCTTCAAATTGTGGCATCGCTTGTAATTTATTTAAAAAGCACGTACTGATGGTTGAAACTGAGTCAGTTAAACCATTGTGTTTTAAAATGATTCACTGTTTTGAATCAGATTGCGAATCACAAATCATTCAATTCAAATTGGGACTTCAACGTGTGTACCGCAAATCATTTGATTCAGGTCAGACAGAGCAGGTTTACAAATCATTGGATTTAGATCGGAACTTCATATGTCACGAATCATTTGATTCTGAACGGAACATCGGAGCAGTTTGTAATGTGAATCATATGATTTAGATAGGAACTTCGGAGTGGGTTCGTGAATCTTTTGATTCAGATTGGAACTTCGCAGCAGGTTTGCGAATCAGTTCATGAATTGAATGATTCACAATCCACTCTCCGAAGTCCCGATCTGAAATGATGGTTTGCAAAATCATTATTCAGATCAGGACTACAGAACATGGATCGTGAATCATTTGATTCAGATCGGAACTTCTGAGCAGTTTGTGAATCTTTTGATTCAGACTGGAACTTCGCAGTAGGTTCGCGAATCAGTTTGCGAATTGAATGATTCGTAATCCACACTCCAAAGTCCTGATCTAAAATGATGGTTCACATTGTTCAGATCTGGAATTCGGACTGGGTTCACAAATCTTCAGATTCTGAACGAAACTGTGGAGTGCAGATCATGAATAATTAAGACTTATGATGTGGGTTGGGGAAAATCATTTGATGTAGATAGGGACTGTGTGAGTGTGCGAATCAATTGATTCAGATATGGATTTCGGAGCACGTATTGTCAGTCATATGATTTAGATCGGAACTTGATTCAGATTGGAACTTGGCAGCAGGTTCGCGAATCAATTCTTGTATCGAATGATATGCAATCCGCACTCCAAAGTCCCGATTTGAAATAATGGTTTGCTAATCATTATTCAGATCGGGACTGCAGAACACAGATTGTGAATCATTTGATTTAGATCGGCATTTCAAAAACTAAAAGCAAGCTCTGCCCAGATTTAAAAAGTAACGCAAAAGTAACGTAACATTACTTTCTATAATAAGTAACTAAGTAATGTAATTACTTACTTTTTTTAGGGAGTAATGCAATATTGTAATGCATTACTCTTAAAAGTAACTTTTCCCAACACTCTCCACCAATGCCAAAATCAAATCTGCACCCTTGTATATTTACCATATTGAAAATTGGCCAGTTTTTTTTTCATATGTATATAGAGGAGCACAAAAACAATTTTTTAAAATATGACTTATAGTAAGTCCACAAACTCATCACTAAATTATAAAATGAGAAATAAAAGCATTTGCGTAAAATCGGTGCGTTTGCAAGTCAAATAATTGCTTAATGGCAGCTACTGTATTATTGCCAAAGTGCTTTCATGGCCTATAGGTTTGTAAATTTCCCTTCAGATAAGATTTCTGCCTTTGTCAAAGAATATTTATAGGTCATGTGTTGTGCGTTCTTGGCAGCGAAGTCTCATACTGTATTCAACACGGCTTGCCAGGATCTGCAAAGTGTTTCCTCCTTGTAAAAGGTGTGTGTGTGTGTGTGTGTGTGTGTGTGGCAGGATTCATCAAAACCACCTTTCTCTCTATTGCTCTTCAGCTAAACTGAGCTTTTGACCCTCTTATTATTAATTTCATGTCGATATTCATTTTAACGGTAGTCATTTTGAATATTGCAACTTGTTTTGACAGATCTGGAGAATGAGCTCAACCAATTGCACGCCAGAGAATTGTTATTTTGCAATGTTTTTGCAATTGCACTGAGTGTGGATGAACAGATCTCGACTGTCCACCATGATTTATTACATTACACGGGTACTTGCCACCCTGACAGTTCCTATGCAAGAGCATCATATGCAAGAACGCAGGGCGTTCAGCTTGGATTGTTTCTTTATAAACACAGAGAAGAGGACATTTAGCATTCTGAAGTTTCTGTTTTCCGTTTTGCATTTCTCAATTTTACAAGGACATGCACAATAAAACCCCAAGACTCTTGAAAGCGGGGGCGGAGAAGCGCTCGCGTCACACCGCAGGTGTGCGCGACGCCTACAGGAGCCACATGCGCAACAAAAGGCCTCAGACTGAAGGCAAGCTTTGTTCTCTGCAGAGTGCAAGCGTGAGGAAAGAGTTTGAGAAGGTGCTTGGAATGATTTGTATTGTTGCCTTTTTTAACAAGCTTGATTTGGAATGGATTCTAATTGAAGCCATGAGTCGCTGGTGTTTTATCCTCAGCTGCTGCTTTTGTGATCTTCCAGCCAAGTTTGCGACTTGACAGCTGGAATCGATTTTTTCCGGGTTGCCGTGTAGCTTCAGTTCTCGGAGGTTTTTGTTAGAGCAACATGTCTTAAGCTCCTTAAATCCGCTCTGACACATCTCATCTCAGGTTTTGCTTTTTCATGATGAATGGAATTATGAGACTAATAAACACTTGAGAAAAGAGCAAAGGAGCCAAAGATAGATCATCCACTCCTGCTGCGCTAAATTTACACTAACTTGGCAGATGGATCGAGTTTAACGCTAATGATTTTATCCTAGGTTCTCAAAGAAGAGCTGAAGGAAAAGTGCGCACTAATTGACATTTTTCACACAACCCTGTTTCATTGTGATTTTTTTCTCTTTTCCCCCCTCTTCAAAAATTTGACACAAATAAGATTATTTGTAGTATAGTAAGGGGAGAAATAGGGAAGCCCGTTTCCACCGCTGAATAAAAAATGAAAAAAAGGTTATTGCTATTGCGAATTCTAACTTTTTTTCTCAGAATTGTGAGATTTCGACTCGTAATTCTGAGAAATGAAGTCAAAATTGTGTGATATATACTCGCAACTGCGAGTTATAAAGTCAGAATTCCAAGATATAAACTCATAATTCTGTTAACATAATAGTCCTTTTTTGCTCCTCAGAACTGGGCTTTATAACTCGAAATTGTGAGTTTATATCTCGCAATTGTGAGAAAAAAGTCAGAATTGCGAGATACAAACTCACAATTTATATCTTGCAATTTTGACTTTATTTCTCGCAATTGTGAGTTTATATCCCGCAATTCTGACTTTATAACTCGCAATTGTGCGTTTATATCTCACAGTTTATATGTCAGAATTGTAAGATAAAAAGTCGCAATTACCTTTTCTTTTTTTTTATTCAGTGGCGAAAATGGGCTTCCAAGGAGAAAAAGTAAATAATGCATTACATTTTAATATTTTTACACAAACTTTAGTGTTGACTGCATTTTTTTAAAGATCTATTATATATTATAACTATATAATTTAATTGATGTCAAATAAAATAAAAAAATATATATTTATATTTATTTGTTTACTTACTATATATTATATATACTTACTACAATACACTATAAGACTATACTAAAATAGTTTATATTTCCTCATTTTAGATTAACTTAGATATTTAATATTAATTAGATATTAATTTGAATATTTTGTAATTTTATTTTTATGTTTTGTGAGTAATTTTTGTTGATTAAAAGTAACAAATTCTGGAAAGAGTTTTTAAAAACTGTATATACTTAGTATATTGTACTGTATTATACTATGCTAAAATACTTCATTTTACTTTATATTAAAATCATGATATTATTAAAATTATATATATATATATATATATATATATATATATATATATATATATATATATATATATATATAATGACAATTATATTTAACTATGTTAAAACGGGAGTGAAGTTTTTAGGTTTCAAGGTTTTTGTTAATTAAAAAAATCTGTACGTTTTAGATTTTTAAAGTATTAAAAATGATGAAGAACAAATTTGCACAAACTGTCAAATGAATTTATTAACAATTTACAGATGCGCTACCAGTCAAAAGTTGTTGTAGTTGTGAAATAATATTACAATTTATTATGATTTAAAAGAGCTGTTTATATTATATTAATAAGACTGGAGTAATGGCTGCTAAAAATTCAAAAATCAGAGGAATAAATTATAATTAAAAATATATTCAAATAGAAAACTATTATTTTAACTGTAATAATATGTGGCAATATCATTGCATTTTTTATTTTGAATAAATGCAGGTTTGGTGAGCATGAGAGACTTCAAAAACATTAAAAAAAAATATTAATTATTAATTATAATAAGATCCATTGTCACAATTGTCATTTTTTTATACTGAAATTATAAATAACATTAAAAAGTGACATTTAGGAGTGCAGAGTTTTATGTATAATATATCTTAAATGATAATGTTTGTCTTAACCACTGTGTTATACTAAACTAAGCTTGCCCAAAATGAAACTAAAAACATTACTGATCTGAGTAGTCCTTCTATAGCTCATGCTCTGCTTCATCTGCTGTAGTTTTGGTGACGGGACATTCTTGAATGTCAGAGTGAAGGCGGGGGGCTCGTTCACACCACGCTCCCTCTAGACCGTGGATCTGCTTTATTATGGGAAACAAGCCCTTCCTAGCCATAACTCTTCTTCAGTCTTCTAAAGCTTTGGCTGGCCGTTTACTGCCCTGTCTGCCATTGTCTGAAAGGTCACCAAGAACCGTTACCATGAGGAAGGAGCCCCAAATCCCTTCTTTATGGGAACTTACACATTGCTTAGGCTTGACGGAGTGGTAGCCCTTGGCAACCGTGTCCCATTGATCACTATATTGGAAATGCATTGTGGGTAAAGGAATGTCAGAGCGTACACTGTAAAGGAAAAGAGGTATTTGTGCAACCGTTAATCCATACATCAGCATCCTGACGTCGACATTCTCGGATGAACTGTCTGTGCTGATGGATTTGCGCTCTTGCGTGTTTGATTGAAACGGTGTCAGGATGAGGGATGTTTCATTTGTTTTAAACAAGACAAAAATTCACTGCTAATAGAAATCCTGCCCTGGCATGCTTAAAGGCATAGTTTAGTCAAATAATGAAAAGTCTGTCATCATTTATTCGCCCTCATGACATTCCAAACCCATATGATTTTCTTTTGTGAAACAATGTTGTTTTAGTATTTTTGAATTTGCATTTTTTTTTTTTTTTTCAGTTTCATTTTTAGTGATTTGTCACTTTCTAAAATTATTATTTAGCTTTTATTTCGGTTTGAGCTTTAGTCATTTTAATACTTATTTGATTTAATTTAGCTGCCAAATCCAACAAAACCAGTCATAATGATCAATTTTTCGAAACTAAAATAAATTGAAATTTATACTGTAAAAAATAAATAGGCTTTACATTGATGTATGATGTTAGGATAGGACCATATTTGGCTGAGATGGCTGGAATCTGAGGGTGTAAAAAAATTCAAATATTGAGGAAATTGCCTTTTAAGTTCTTAGCAATGCATATTACTAATCAAAAATTACATTTTGATATATTTACAGTAGGAAATGTACAAAATATGTTCATGGAACATGATTTTTACTTAATATCCTAATGATTTTTGGCATAAAAGATAAAATTATTATTTTGACCCATACAATGTATTGTTGGCTATTGCTACAAATATACATGTACTGCTTAAGGCCGGTTTTGTGGTCCAGGGTCACATATTTTCTATTTAATTTCACCTTTATTTTAATTAACAAAATAATAATAATAATAATAATAATAATAATAATAATAATAATAATAATAAAAAAAAGGACTGGAGCTTATAAGTTTCGAGCTTTTTGTGTAATTTTTTAAAGAATTCTTGAAGTTTTAAAGCATTAAATATGATGAAGATCAAATTTGCAAAAATAGCCACATGAATTAATGAACAATTCACACTATTTTTAAAAAATATTTATAATAAAACAAAGAATTTTATAGAAAAATATTCACACTAATTTTAATAAAGTTTCTCAATATTACAGTTTTAATGTATTTTTAATTAAATACAAATGCAGCCTTGGTGAAGATAAGAGACTTCATTAAAAAAAATTATAAAAATAAATTATTTATTTTTAAAAATATTAAATAAATAAATACTCTTCAAGTTTTGGTCAATTTGTTTAGTGCTGTCTATTTTTTTAAATGTAATTTCAGCTTTATTTGAATTAAAAAATATATCATAGTTTCTTTTAATAATAACAGCACTGTGGAATACAAAATGAGAGTTTTTTTCTATGAAATTACAATAAATGGGGAATTTAAATATGATAAAGATCAAATTTGCAAAAACTGTCACATAAATTAATGAACAATTCATACTGTCAGTAAAAGTTGTTAAAGTTATAAAATAAGTTATAAAATAAAGTAAACATATTCACATACAAAACAGTTCTTTTTAATTGTAATACAATTTTACAATATTAAATTTTTAATGTATTTTTAATTGAATAAATGCATCCTTGGTGAACATAAAAAAACTTCTTTAAAATATATATAGAAAATAAATAAATCAATAAATATTTGTAAAAATTAAATAATTCTAATTGCATTTTTTTCAGGTTTTGGACATTTTGTTTAGTGCTTTGTCACTTTTTAATATTTTTATTTAGCTTTAAGTTTTTTTTAATGTATTTATTTCAGTTTTAGTCATTTTAATGTATACATCAAAAGTTGTTATGTAAAGGTTTTTAATAGTTCTACTTAATTTTTTTCAATGAAATCACAAAAAATGAGGACTGAAGTTTTCAAGTATCATTAAAACAGTCTTACATTTTTAAAGCATTAAATATGATAAAGATCAAATTAGCTAAAACTGTCACATGAATTCATAAACAATTCACTCTACCAATAAAAAGTTGAAAAGCTGTAATCTTAAAATGTATTAAAAATATATTAAAAGGTATTAGAATTTAAATTAAATATTTATATATAGTAAGACTGGAGTAATGGAGGCTAAACATTCTGTTTTTCTATCACAGGAATAAATTCTGACCTGAATGAAGCAGTTCAGAACAAACAAGGGACTCATGAACAGCTATCACTAAACAAAAAACAAAAAAAAACTGTCATAGAACATCCAGGTAACTACACACAGTATTAAGAACCAAGGGTTCCCAAACTTTGAATATTTACATATTTACAGCTGAGACCATCTACACTGTAAAAAAAAGATTTCACCAGTTTCAACTTAAAAACTTAAGTTCAGCAGCTGCCTTTAAAATTAAAAAGTTAAATCAACTTAAAACTACAAGTCATTTCAACTCACGACAATAAAATCAGTGAAAATGACTTTTAAGTTGATCTAACTTAAAATGTTAAGGCAGCTGCTAAACTTAAAAACTTAAGTTGAAACTGGTGACAACTTTTTACAGTGTAGCTTGTAAGTATTATTTAATGAAACTAAAGTATAAAATAATTACAAAAAACTATTATAAATAAATTCTGTAAATGCCCAAAACAACATCAATCTACCACACTTTCCCACCAGATCTTAAATGTGAGCAACAGAGCACAGCTTTCTCAATTATATCTTCATATGTGACCCTGGACCACAAAACCAGTCACATTTATACATCATATGAAAGCTCAATAAATAAGCTTTCTCTTGATGTATGGTTTGTTAGGATAGGACAATATTTGGCCGAGATACATCTATTTGAAATCAGAAATCTGAGGATGCAAAAAAATCAAAAAGACTGAGAAAATCACCTTTAAAGTTGTCCAAATTAGGTTCTTAACAATGCATATTACAAATCAAAAATTACATTTTGATATGTTTACAGTAGGAATTTTACAAAAAATCTTCATGGAACATGAACTTTACTTAATTTCTTAATGATTTTTGGCATAAAAGAAAAATCTAAAATTTTGACCCATGCAATGTATTTTTGGCTATTGCTACAAATATACCCCAGCGACTTAAGACTGGTTTTGTGGTCCAGGGTCACATATATGCTGCTTAGAAGGGCGACTTCCTGTTTCCTCAATGCAAAGCCCCGCCTCTCCAGGCAGGTGTCACTCAGGCCACACACCCAGCACTGATCTCCATTTTTCCCTCCAGTTTGTTGACGCTGTGAGTAATATCCTGGGCTGAAATGAGACGGAAATGACAGCGGCAGCAGCAATGCCCAGCTGTAAAACTCCCAACAACATGCCGAGATAAGAAGCAGGAGCTTCCCATGTCTCTGACCCTTCCCAGGCCTGAATAAACCCTTGGCCAGAAGTATTCAACTTTGATATCTATCTATATATAGCTACCACCCTAACAACCATATACAGCATTTTGAAAGTCATGCACCATGCACATTTCCTTCAAAAAATTTAAACTTGCTTTTATATTCCATGCTTTAAAAAAAACTCAATTGGACTGTCAGAGCTCATTAATGTTAACTCAGCCATGCAATTATCCTCTCTGTGTGTTCTGAAAGGAAAAACAGCTTTCTGCAGACAACATAATGATAAGGCTGGTCGAGACTCGAGATGCACATGAAACTGGTTTGCTTCAACTGAAAGGACATTTCTTTTTAGTCCCACATTATTAGTTCCTCTCAGCAGCTCTGCAGATGTCAGCAGAGATGTGGTCAACCTCTCCAGACGCTCGCTGTCGTTTCACACACTGGGGGAAATGCTGCCAGTCGAGGCTGCCAAACAGCCATTTAAAAAATTAAATCATACACCCAGTCAGAATGCATTAGGAAAGGGCTGCAGTATGATGCTTGTCATTTTCCGAGCCTGAAGGGGACGTTCGTTTGGAATTTGCTCAGGCCCTGATAGCACATGATCGTTGCCAAGACGTCTATTCGATGTGTGCGATTTTCCTCTGGGGGATGTCATTTTTGAATTGTTTGTTTATCTGTAATATGTCAGTAAAACTGGTCTTGTCAGATACTAGAAAGCCAAAAATTTAGGGAGTTGCCTGTGGAGGCAGCATTTTATAGCATCATATGCATGCTAACCTAAAGATTAAACAATTAAATGTGTGTAAAAAGTGTGTAAAATTATGTATAGCATATGTTTATAGTGGGAAAGGTTCTTTAGATTATTAAAATGTGACCCTGGACCACAAAACCAATAGCCAAAAATATTATTTTTTTTCGGTCAAAATGATTGATTTTTCTTTTATGCCAAAATTCATTAGGATATTAACTAAAGATCATGTTCCATGAAGATATTTTGTAAATTTTCTTCTGTAAATATATCAAAAGTTAATTTTTGATTAGTAATATGCATTGCTAAGAACTTCATTTGGACAACTTTAAAGGCATTTACCGCAAATATATCAAAACTTAATTTCTGCTAAGTAATGTGCATTGCTAAGAACTTCATCTGGACAACTTTAAAAGCAATTTTCTCAATACTTTTTTTGATTTGTTTGCACCCTCAGATTCCAGATTTTCAAATAGTTGTATCTTGGCTAAATATTGTCCTACCCTATCATCATACATCAATGGAAAGCTTATTCAGCTTTCAGATGGTGTATAAATCTCAATTTTGAAGAACTTGTGACTGATTTTGTGGTCCATGGTCACTAATGTTCTTCACACAGACAAAAAAGTTATTTGTGAAATCAAAAATGGCAATGTCCCTTTAGCAAGTTCCTAAAGACATCATCCTCCAGGAAGTGACATCATTTTGGAGGGAAACCAACAACAGTAAGTGTTAGCAATGTTTAGTGTTTCTGATGTTATTTGGTTTGTTCAAAAGCGTTTGACATCATTTTTATGAAGTGTTTGGAATTGATTTCTTGCGTTCTGTTATGTTTTGTGGTAGTAGTTGGTTTGATATTGTCTGATAGTATAAAATTTCTAAAGATGGTTAACAGCTAGGCCTATATCATGTATGATGTAAACAACAGCATGGATTGCACGGTTAATGTACTACTGAATATGTTGTTTTGCTCATTTATAAGAACTTAAGTAAGCAGGAAAGGGTGCAATATTTTGACAAACTGAAGTTAATAGGAGGAAAAATATATGTATGTTAATTAAGATATTAGCCTAATATTTGACCTACCTGACCAGAAATGATAAGAACAAACAATCCTGGTTCAGTTTTTTTCTTCTCCTTGATTTGTTGTTATTTTTTGGCAGTCTATAGTATTCCAAATGTTTTTCCCAGTCTGACCATTCATTTTTTAGGTCTGTACTATTTATTAACTTTTACCTTCACTTAACATTCCAAAGCATAATGTTGCTCTTTTTACACCACTATATTTATTAAAAACATGCCATTCCTCATTATTTTGAACTGAGACTCGAAAGATGTGTCCGATTCATGAATGAACCGATTCTTTTCGGTTCTCAAATTGCCCTGAACGATTCCTTCCTTATCATTGTCTGCGTAAATAATCAAGTCATAATTTTTATAGTTGAGCTGTCCAACCTTGAGTAAAGCAAGTGGTGGACAGTAACAAAGTGTTTCTTAAGTTAATTTTTCAAGTCTGTACTTATACATTTTTACTTAACTACATTTCAAAGCATAATATTGTGCATTTTACTTCACTACATTACTTCAAAACATGTCGTTCCGTGTTATTTTTACTTGAGTCGGGATAGCAGTGTCTGATTCGTGATCTTTTCGGTTCTCGAATTTCACTGAACGATTCCATCCTTATCATTTTCTGTGTAAATATTCAAGTCACAATTCTTGAAGCTGAGCTATCCAAACTTGAGTAAAGCCAGTGGTGGACAGTAACAAAGTGCATTATTTTGAACTAAGACGATGGCGGTGTCCGATTCGTAAACGAACTGATTCTTTTCGGTTCTCGAATCGCACTGAACGATTCATTCGCGAATTGGACTGAGCGGATTGCAGCTCTTCCAAAGTCAACAACTCACTGATTCAAATGATTCGGTCAGACCGAGTCTTCAGTTAACAATTCGGCGAATTCACAAGTCCGATTCGTGAATGAGCTGATTTGTTTCGGTTCCCGAATCACACTGAATGATTCATTCGTGTATTGGATTGAGCGGATTGCAGCTCTTTTGAAGTCAACAACGCACTGATTCAAATGATCCGGTCAGAGCGATTCTTCAACAATTCGATAAATTCACAAGTCTGACTAAAATGCGCTGATGTTGCGAAAAGTAAGTTACTAATGCCGAATTTTAGGATTTATTATTGTACCCTAAGTGAAAATCATATTTAGGCCACGACTGTCAGTTGTTTGGGAACTAATCTTCAGTAAAATGGCTGCTGTTTAGAACCACTGTATGAATTGCTTTAACGTCGACATTTCCGTTTGTGTATCACTTCTCAACGTGTTTGGTTTTAGATGAAAAAGGAATACTACATTAAAATACCGTATGTTTACATAGCGTTCTTAAAATTGTATATATTTTGAGGTGTGACGTCTGTTTTAGTATGTTGTTTGTCAACGCACATTGTTCTTTCTTTTTTAGTTTTAAATATTATATTTTATTTCCCCCCTGCTTGTTTGCTTACATGTAGGCTAACCTAAGTTGCTATTTGAATATATTTAATATTTAATGTTTTTATAGTGTATGACAAGCCCCCTTCTCCAGATATTTTGAACAGTAGGATTATATAAAATGTATAATATAAAATGACTAAATATAAAGTATGTTACATTTTCTAAATAAATGTTCATTGGTCAGTAATTTTACTTTTAATATCACAAAATCAAATACTTGTTTACTTTTACCTGAGTAAAATTGAAAATGACTGCTTAATTTTACTGGAATAATATTTTTATTAGGTTTTCCATAGTTTTTGAATGTACATTTTTAATGGTACTACATATTTTAAATGATGAACAGATAATGTTTTAAATATTGTTACATCTTATTTTTCCCCTGCTTGTTTGCTTACATGTAGGCTAACCTACCAGTAAGTTGATATTTGAATATATTTAATGTTTTTACAGTGTATGACAAGCCCCCCCTCTTTCAGATATTTTGAACAGTAGGATTATTAATTAAATTAAAACTAAATTACATAATATAAAGTATATGTTACATTTTCAAAATGAATATTCATTGGTCAGTAATTTTACTTTTAATAGTATAAAATCAAATACTCGTGTACTTTTACCTGAGTAAAATTGAAAAGGACTACTTAATATTTTTACTGGAGTAATTTTATTAGGTTTTCCATAGTTTTTGAATGTAATGTTTTAATGGTACTACATATTTTAAATGATGAACAGATAATGATGATCTGATTTAATTTTTTTCACCCTTGTGTAGTAATCGATTCTCTTTCATTCTACACAAGTTCTCATTGGTGGAGTCCTGCTTGGCTCAATGAAGGAGGAAAGGTGTCGTGGTCTGGGTGTCCTGGGTGTGGAAGGGCACGTCTCTGTCACGCTGCAGAAACAGAGCCTCCGTTCTCAGAGCAAGGCAGGGCTACTGGCGTTCCTGGGAATGCCAGTTCAAACTAGCCTTCCAGAGCCTTGTGGCACTGTACCCGCTGACCTGATCCTGTCATCCTGACATTGTTCCGGTTTCTGCCGCTGCGTTGCCGGAGGAACGGTATGTTGCTAAACAATGACATGTGAGGAAGTGATGATAGTGATACAGGCATGGGAAAATCTGAGCTGGGTGGTCTGATTGGCTGACACGGGATGATGTCACATGTGCACTTTACAGAGATGACACTAGTTTAACAACAACAGGCTCTAGAAAAACAATAATAAATAAATGCTGAACAGATGGTTTTGCAAGGGATTTTGAAAATAAAATTTATTTTATTTACATGGTTTGAAGTGCATTTACATGGCCGTGGAAAACTGCATATGACAGCCAGATGTTTTGTATTCTTATTTTGTATTATTTCTCACAGCAAAATAAAGAGGTTGCGCTTTTGGCACTTTTTAAGTTATCCTTTTGGCATTGCAATTATATAATATTAAAATTATTGGTCAGTTATAGACCAGATCAGTTCTAGCAGTCACAGTTGTTTTGCATAAAAACCCTACATATAGTACAAAAATACAATAAAAACATTAATATTGTGAAATATTATTAAAATTTAAAATGACTGATTTCTATTTGAATACGTTTGAAAACACAATTTATTTCTGTGATGCAAAGCTGCATTTTCAGCATCATTACTCCAGTCTTCAGTGTCACATGATCCTTCAGAAATCATTCTAATATGCTGATTTACTGCTCAATTATTATTAGTGCTCGGTTATTAATAATTGTTCTTCTTATTATCACTGCTAAAAACAATTTTTGTTGTTTAATATTTTGTGGAAACATTTTTTTAGGATTCTCTAATGGATAGAACGTTCAAAAGAACGGCATTTATTTAAAATAGGACCGTTTGTTTTCACTGTCACTTTTGATCAATTGAATGCATATTTGCTGAATAACAGCATTCATTTCTACACACATGCCCTACACATTTGGTAGTCTATCATGGTTTCTGCATAAATATTAAGTAGCTTTGTTCCAACATTGATGATAAATATTTCTTGAGCAGCATCAGCATATTAGAATGATTTCTGAAAGGATCATGTGACACTAAAGACTGGAGAAATGATGCTGAAAATTCAGCGTTGCATCACAGAAATAAATTAAATGTTTAATTATATTAAAATAAAAAGCAGTTATTTTAAATTATAATAATATTTCAGAATAATTGAGAGCTAATTATTTCGCTTTTATTTTATTTCATTTCATTTTATTCTTCTTATTATCAATTCTAAAAACATTTTTGCTGCTTAATATTTTGTGGAAACATTTTTTCAGGATTCTCTAATCATAATGGATAGAACGTTCAAAAGAACGGCATTTATTTGAAATAGAAACCGTTTGCTTTTACTGTCACTTTTGATAAATTTAATGCATATTTGTTGAATAAAAGCATTAATTTCTATAACACACACAAACACACATGTCCCACACATTTTTGGGAGTATATCATGGTTTCTACATAAATACTAAGTAGCTTTGTTCCAACATTGATGATAAATATTTCTTGAGAAGAAAATTAGCCTATTAGAATGATTTCTAAGGGATCTTGTGACACTGAAGACTGGAGTAATGATGCTAATAATTCAGTGTTGCATCACAGAAATAAATTACATGTTTAAATATATTAAAATGAAAAACAGCTATTTTAAATTGTAATAATATTTCAGAATATTAGTGTTTTTACTGTATTTTTGAGCACATAAATGCAGCCTTGGTGTGCATAAGACCTTTCATTAAAAATATTTCAAAACTATACTGATTCCAAAAACTGTGTGTGGCCTTTTTTAAAAAAAAATCCAAAGCAACATATGACTGATCATAGGAGGGACAGTTCCGAAATTCTAGGCCAGATGGGCTTAGAATTGGATTTTGTCAGATTGTGCTTTTGGTATTTTTTTAAATTATTCTTTTGGCATTGCAATTATATAATATCGAAATTAAAGTTAAATTAAAATTTTAGAAATCATTCTAATATGCTGTTTTACAGCTCAATTTTTATTAGTGCTCAGTTATTAATAACGCTTCTTCTTATTATCCTTCCTTTTACAGTAATATTTATTTATTAGTTTTTTTTAATAGATTTATTGTAGTTTGAATTTTTTTTTTTTGTATTTGTTGAAGAATTTGGAGTAATTTATTTGTTCTTCCTTGTTTTGTTGTAATATTTATTTATTTACTTATAGTTTGCTTTAACCGAGTCCTTGATTTATTTATAGTTTCATTTATCTTTTTTTTTTTTTGAGTAATTGATAGAAAATTATTTGGCCTTGCATTTTCTTTCTTTTCTTTTCTTTTCTTTTCTTTTCTTTTCTTTTCTTTTCTTTTCTTTTCTTTTCTTTTCTTTTCTTTTATTAGAGGTTTCATTCATATATTTTGCTTTTTTGCTGAAATTATTTGGCCTTCCTTGATTTTATTTTATTTTATTTTATTTTATTTTATTTTATTTTATTTTATTTTATTTTATTTTATTTTATTTTATTTTATTTTATTTTATTTTATTTTATTTTATTTTATTTTATTTTATTTTATTTTATTTTATTTTATTTTATTTGTTGTTCTTATTATCAATTCCAAAAACATTTTTGCTGCTTAATAGTTTGTGGAAACATTTTTTCAGGATTCTCTAATGGATAGAATGTTCAAAAGAACATCATTTATTTGAAATAGAAGCCGTTTGTTTTTACTGTCACTGTCACATTTGGTAGTATATCATGGTTTCCGCATAAATATTAAGTAGCTTTGTTCCAACATTGATGATAAATATTTCTCGAGCAGCAAATCAGCATATTAGAATGATTTCTGAAGGATCATGTGACACTGAAGACAGTAGTAATGATGCTGAAAATTCAGCTTTGCATCACAGAAATAAATTACATGTTTCAATATATTAAAATAAAAAGCAGTTATTTTTAATTATAATAATATTTCAGAATATTAGTGTTTTTACTGTATTTTTGAACACATAAATGCAGCCTTGGAGAGCATAAAAAATATGTAAAAACTGTAATGATTCCAAGTACTGTATGTAGCCTTTTTTTTAATCCAAAGCAACATGCGATTGGTCATAGGGGGAAACTTTCCAAATTTTTAGTCCAGATTGGCCTAAAGCCAAACACAAGAAGCAGCTCTAACCTATAAACTCGACCTGAACCTCCATCCAAATTAGCTTATGTGTACAAACACCAGCACCTGCTCTTGCATTTTCATAATGTGGCACGTTAGCGGTGAACGGTGAAAGTCCGACACGACAACACAGCTGAACTTCACTCGCTGAAGCCAGAGGAAGTAAAAACAATGTTGAAAAAAGTTTCCTCGTTGCAAGCTAAGCAGAGATAGAAGGTGGTATGAGGGTGCCAGAGTGTGAATATTTAGGTTGGCAACCGCTAGTCCACAACATAAGCATGCCAAGTTAACCTCAGATTAAAAACACACAGAATGCAAAGACTTGCACTTTTAATGCCCATATTATAAACCTCCGAACTCAGTGCAAATCAGATCAGCTAATAGAATAATATCTCTGTTGAACAGTGATGGTTCACAGAAATGAAACTGTCGTCGTCATTTACTCACCTTAATGCTGTTCTGAATCTGTATGAATTGAAGGAGACATAACCTATTATTTTGGTGTTTCGCAGAGAAAAATCAAATAATTTGGTGTGGTAATGACATCCGGTGACAGTAAAGACAGTTTTCATTTTATAATGAGAACTTTTTGTTCCTCAGAAAAACCATATTTTTTTTGTGAAAGTGCCACAGTTGCAAGTACAGTTAACCTTGTAAAACTGTAATTAATATGGGATGTCGTTCAAATAGTGTACAAAACTCTTAGAGTCTTTCTTTCCTTTTGGCTTCTTTGATGACAGTGGTTACCGCAGTTTTAATGAAATAAAAATAACTGCGCTACCTACGGTATTCTGACGGAAACTGTGGTTATCTTGGTACATTTTTGTAAAGGGTTCGCTGCGCTATAAAAAGCAATATGTCTGTAATCTATGTGACCACACCGGACATTTCTGGATACTTGTGGCCATTAATATATCTGTTAATGGTCATCTTCATCATGCTGCAACTGGTAGCTATGAGAACCTTCATATTTTAGATCATATTAGTCAGGCACAAAACATGAATGAAGATTTGTCTCAAGAAAATATTATATTTACTGTTTACAGTTTATGTGATTTAAATTTGGGATTTAGTTAATGCTTAAATTTACTACTGTTAAGACTGTGTATTTTTTCACTATTTTATTTACAATACAATATACTTTTTTTTTTTATTTGGAGAGTAAATTACTTTGCCTTCCCTTCACAGTAATATGTATTAGTTTATTTATTGATTTATTGTAGTTAGATTTTACTGTAAACTTTATTTGTTGAGTAATTGGAAGTAAATTATTTGTTCTTCCTTGTTTTGTTGTAATGTCTATTTTTTATTTTATTTATAGTTTGTTTTATTCGAGTCCTTGATTTATTTGTAGTTTCATTCATCTTTTTTTTGTTGAGTAATAGATAGCAAATTATTTGGATTATATTTTATTTTATTTTATTTTATTTTATTTATAGTTTGCTGTAACTGAGTCCTTAATTATTTGTAGTTCCATTAATCTTTTTTTTTTGAGTGATTGAGAGCTAATTTTATTTTATTTTATTTTATTTTATTTTATTTTATTTTATTTTATTTTACTTTTAATTTTGCTATAACTGAGTCCTTGGTTTATTTGTAGTTTCATTCATCTTTTTTTTGTTGAGTAATAGATAGCAAATTATTTGGATTATATTTTATTTTATTTTATTTTATTTATAGTTTGCTGTAACTGAGTCCTTAATTATTTGTAGTTCCATTAATCTTTTTTTTTTTTTGAGTGATTGAGAGCTAATTTTATTTTATTTTATTTTATTTTATTTTATTTTATTTTATTTTACTTTTAATTTTGCTATAACTGAGTCCTTGGTTTATTTGTAGTTTCATTTTTCTTTTTTTTTCTTTTGAGTAATTGAGAGCTAATTATTTACCCTTCCTTGATTTTTATAGCTTTCTTTAACTGAGTCCGTGATTAATAAATTAATAAATACATTAATGTAATTAATTTATTTATTTTTCTGAGTAATTGATAGCAAATTATTTGGCCGTCCTTTATTTTATTTTATATTTTATTTTTTATTATTTTATTTTTTTATTTATTGCTCTGTTTAACCAAGTCTGATTTTTTTCATTATTTATTTAAGTAATTGAGAGCAAATTATTTGGCTTCCTTTATTTTATTTTTTTATTAATTTTTAATTTTTAATTAAGTAATTGAGAGCAAATTATTTCGCTTCCTTTATTTTATTTTATTATTAATTTTAAATTTTTAATTAAGTAATTGAGAGCAAATTATTTGGCCTTCCTTGATTTTTTTATTTTATTTTTGCTTTAATTGAGTCCTTGATTTATTTGTAGTTTAAATTTTTTTTATTAAATAATATAGAGCAAATTATTTAGCCTTAATTGATTTCCTTTTTATGTATGTATGTATGTATGTACGTACGTATTTATTTATAGTTAGCTTTAACAAAGTCTTTGATTTAATTGTAGTTTTTTTTTTTCTTTTAGTAATTGAGAGCTAATTATTTGGTCTTTTATTTAATTTAATTTTTTATACATATATCAAAACAACCCAACTGCAGTTTGACTGATATTACTGAGTTATCTGTTTTTTTGCAAATAAACTCATCACTGTAAAAGTACAGTATCTAGCAGCCAGTAACTTATTGTAAATTCAGTGTCATTGTTTTTAAAGTGCTCGAGTAGCCCTTTCATACCAGCGTAAAGTGTCTCTCCATCAGTGGCGTTCAGGAAGACTGCGCTCCGATCTCATCGAGCCACAGCCTCGTTACTCAAGACCAGCAAAGCTGTGTAAACATCACAAAAATGAAAAGTTGCAGGACGCCCATTTGGAACGTATTAGCTTTACTCCATAACCTATGTTTAAATTATTACAGCCAAACCCAGGAGTTTGGCACTGGCAAGCTGCTCCGACCAAGGCCAGTTAACCTCTGGGGTTACAGACGAAATCGTCAAGTTTAGAGATATGTTCAGTTCCTTGTGGAAAATGTAAATTTGCAGTCCGCTTGGCCATGCGGAGAGGAATTCAAATGGCTCAATGAGACAGCTCTACAACTAGAGGGGCAAAGCAGGTCAACGCAGCAACATAATTCAGCAGGAGTAATTACGCCATCCGACCGATCCTACATTCAGAGACCATTGTGTCATCTTTAGTACCGCTCCTCTTCTACAGTCGATGAAAGATCTCATTGATCTATTCTGCGAGAATAATGCATAGGTGCAATATTAACTTGAAATATATATTAGAATTATGCACACCTGAGAATACAGACCTCAAATACAGACAAAAAACAAAGTTCAACAGAAATTCATGTCGCCTACGTGGAATTCAGCCAATAATTTCTCCTGTCATCTGAATCTGGAGCAACTTAAATATGAACTCCAGTTCTTACAATTGGTATGAAAGCAATTTGTTCCAACTCGTGGAAGTGAGCCACTACTGATAATGTATTATTGTTTTATTTATTTTATTAAATAATGCATTAAGATCCATAGAATCTATAAATAAAAGCAATACACACATACACACACACTTATTGTTTTATACATACTTAGATATATATACACACAGTGCTGGGGGTAACACATTAAAGTAATCCAAGTTACATAATCAGATAGTAAAGTAATGCATTACTTTTAGATTTACAATGAAATCAAAAAGTTTACGAGAAATCAAAAGTACATTTCCGTTCAGAAGTTTGGGATCAGTAAAGTTTTTTAAGAATTATCTTATGCTTATCAAGGCTGCATTTTCTTTGTTAAAAAATGCAGAAAAAAGTTAATATTGTAAAAAATTATTACAGTTTGAAATAATAGTTTTCTATTTTAATATATTTAAAAATCGAATTTATTTCTGTGATTCAAATTTGAATTTTTTTAGCATCATTACTCCAGTCTTCAGTGTCACATGATCCTTCAGAATCATTCTAATATGCTGATTCATTACTTTTTATTATTAATGTTGTAAACAGTTGTGCTGCCTAATATATATATTTTTTGGAACCTGTGATTCTCTTTCAGGATTCTTTGATGAATAAAAAGTTAAAATAAACAGCATTTATTTAAAATTATAAATCTTTTCTAACAATATAAGTCTTTGCTATCACTTTTTATCAATTTAACACCTCCTTGGTGAATAAAAGTATTAATTTCTTTTAAAAAAAGAGAATAAAAATTTACTGACTACAAACTTTTAAATGGTAGTTTATGTTGTTACAAAAGATGTTAAATAAATAAATCTATTTTAAATAAATGCAGTTATTTCTAACTTTTTATTTATTAAACAATCCTAAAAAAAACTATCACAGGTTTCAGTAAAATATTAAGCAGTACAACTGTTTTCAACATAAATAAATCAACATATTAGAATGATTTCTGAAGAATCATGTGACACTGAAGACTGGAGTAATGGTGCTGAAAATTTCTATTTGCATCACAGGAATAAATTACATTTTAAAATATATTCACATAGAAAACAGTTATTTTACATTGAAATAATATTTCACAAAAAAATACTGTATTTTCTGGATTTTTGATTAAATAAATGCAGCCTTGATGAGCGTCATTAAAAACATAAAAAATCCTACCAATTCCAAACTTTTGAATGCAACTTTTTGCACTTTTTTCAGCCTGAGGCTTATTAATTTCACCTTTGGTGTGAAAGAGCCTTTACAGTGGCCAAAAGTATAACTTTTATTTGTTATTAAAAACAAATAATCAAGTCCAGCCCAGTTGACAAGAGTACTGCAAAAGTAATGCAATAGATTACTTTCCATAAGAATTAACCAAGTAACATAATTAGTTACTTTTTTTTTGTTGTAATATGGAATATTATAATGCATTACTTAATTAATAACTTTCCCAACACTGTATGTATCTATGTATGTATGTATGTATGATTTCAATATAATAATATTGTTTAAATATATGTGACCCTGGACCACAAAGCCAGTCATCGGGGTCAGTTTTTGAAATTGACATTTATGCATCATCTGAAAGCTGAATAAATAATCTCTGTTGATGTATGGTTTGTTAGGATAGGTGCCTTTTGGCTGAGATAAAACTATTTGAAAATCTGGAATCTGAGGGTACAAAAAAATTTAAATATTGAGAAAATCACCTTTAAAGTTGTCCAAATGAAGTTCTTACTTAGCAATGCATATTACCTATCAAAGATTAAGCTTTTAAATGCTTATGGAACATGATCTTTACTTAATATCCTAATGATTTTTGGCATAAAAATTGATGATTTTGACCCATACAATGTATTGTTGGCTATTGCTACAAATATATCCATGTGACTGACTTATGACTGGTTTTGTGGTCCAGGGTCACGTATAATTATTATTGTAGTGAAATCAATGAAGACCATGTCATTTTTTAGATCTATTATTGCTTTCAGATATCAGGAGCCATTTTTTATTTACTGTTACATTTTTGTGGTAGACAAATGCAAGCACTAATTGCATTAATTTGAGTTGTAAACTAGTTCATACCAATCCAAATTGCTCCTTTTTTGATCCAGACTGCATTTTCTTCAAATTAGTACTGCTCTATTACATGTCTTTATTTTCTTAGACTCTGTAAAAATCACATGGCAATCTTGGATAAGAACCTCCTGCCGTTCACCGCTTAATTACCCTCGGCTACCTCTCTGAGTGTTCTCTGTGTTTAGATTTAATTTGATGTTGGTTTTAATCCCGAAGTGTCAATCTTCATTCCTGCCTGAGCAACCCTGGACAGAGTCCCAAATTAAACAGCCAGCACACTCATTTAAACAGCCAATTATGAATACACAATACGCTTTTTTGTAACCGCAGTCAACTTGCTTCAAAGGTCAAGGGTGAACCGAGATCTCTGCGCTGATTTATAATTATTGCGTTTTAGAATTTCTTGATTTCAGAGCATGTAAAACTGCATGTTTCAGTAACGATAACATCGCTGTTAACCGGGAGTTATTTCACTCTTGACGAGAATGTGCACGTCCAAAATCATTAACTGCAGTACGCTACGAATCCAACAAAAACGGCAAAAGTCACGGCAGATAAACACTTTTTTAATTAAATTGCATAGCTCTAGTGTTTTTCCCAACAGCGTGGAGTCTTAGCTTATTAGCTCCCATTAGATGAAGTCTCAGTTTTCCTGAGTTTATTTTGTAATTTCATCATTTCCTTTGATGGGTTGTTAGGCCCCGTTCCAAACATCGCAGGACAACTTTAAACCCAAATGAAGCTTCAGTCCAGGATCTAATGAAGTCATCAGTGAGGTCAGACGATTTTATTTCATAACTCAAAATTATCTACTTCAGAAATCTAGTGAGTAAAATTACTTAAGGGTAATCAATTGTGTTGACCGTTCACCCTATAACACTAACTACAACTACAGCAATGCATCACTGTAGGAAAACACAACTGACAGCAAGAAGGTAGCGCTCCACGTTGTAGTTTCGTCCTGCGATTTGATTAATGGGCCGTTAGCTTGGCCGTAAGATTCCTGTATCTCAGAAGATAAGAAGTTTAATGTCTCTTTGCAATGAAATGTACAATTAAACTTTCTGACAGGAATAAATTAAGGTTGCGTAGGACCTGAATAGTGAAGTTTTATTGCTCTATTGGATAAGTCTGCTAAAATGACTTGGCTCCTGCTCAAGGATGCATAAATTGTCTGCTGCTTGGGCAGGAAAACACAGCTTCCAGATTTATGCAACTGCATGGTGAGGTTTACCGGTTCTCTTCTGTCATTCGTAACTCCTAGCCGTTTTATTATGAGCTATTGCATGCGTGGCACCAATTGTTCTCTAAAGGAACATCTTGCAAACAGTTGCTGATGTTTTTAGTGCAAGGTTTCAATTTAGGTATTTATCATCTTTAGTCAGGTTCATGATTGACTTATAATGCTATTTGATGCTTGTTTTATTCATATTTCAAATCAGTAGGAAATGGTTCTCCCATAAAGATTTGGTTTATGGACTATACACAGTAATATGCAAGAAGTCATACAACTCTTTCGCATTTAAAGGGACTTGCATTTAACAGCAGCTCCCATGATTTCGTCACCTGTTCCTGATTCTGCTTGTTTGGGTTTTCTTTGAGCTTAGCTAGGATCTTGCGGTGCTTTGAATGGAAGGGGGAGAGGGACTTTCACAGAGGTGCTTCTTGGTGGTCTTGCTTGACAGTGACAGAAACTCTCAAGTGTAAATTATGCAGTAGGGTAAAGCATGAACAGTCAAAATCATCACCATTAACTGTGGCGACAAAAAAAAAAGTGAATTATTTATTTATACATGTTTGAATTATTGCAGGACAGAAAGTGCTGAAATTTAATCTAGTCTCTTCGCAGTTCCCAAAAGAGCTTGTGTTATTAGATTTTTACATTTGCTCACCAATGGATCCTCTGCAGTGAATGGGTGCCGTCAGAATGAGAGTCCAAACAACTTAAAAACAAGTAATCCACACCACTCCAGTCCATCAATTAACATCTCATGAAGTGAAATGCTTTGTGTTTGTAACAAACAAATCCACCATTAAAGAGATAGTTCTCAAAAAATGAAAATTAGACCATTATTTACTCATCCTCCAGGTATTGTAGGTGTATATGACATCCTTCTTTTAGACGAATGCAATCTCAACTCAACTCAACTCAACTCAACTCAAACTTTATTTATAAAGCACTTTACAACACCCAAAGTGAACCAAAGTGCTGTCCAGAAAACTAAAAACTCAATAAAACATAACAACATAACAAATAAGGAAAGGGAAAAAAAAGAGTTTTAAGATATGATTTAAAAACAGACAATGAAGAGGCCTGTCTAATAAACAGGGGCAAAGCATTCCACAGTTTAGGAGCTGCTACAGCAATCTGAGTTATTTTAAAAATTATCCTGGCACTTCCAAGCTTTAGAATGGCATAGGCGAGTGTTTCTCTCTTTATCAGTCCAAATCAAAACAAGCCCAATAAAGTGCATCCATCCATAATAAAATGTGCCTCAAATGGCTCCGGGG
Organism: Garra rufa; assembly: GCF_049309525.1. NCBI lineage: Eukaryota > Metazoa > Chordata > Actinopteri > Cypriniformes > Cyprinidae > Garra > Garra rufa. Next base: position 7,145,652 of record NC_133380.1, on the reverse strand, counting down.
GTGAATAAAGGCCTCCTATAGCGAATCGATGCATTTTTGTAAGAAAAATATCCATATTTAAAATGTAAGAATTAGTTTTAAATCTAGCTTGCGCCAACTGCTTTTACATGGAAGCCGCTCGGGGTGGATGACGTATGACATTTTATTATGGATGGATGCACTTTATTGGACTTGTTTTGGACTTATAAGGAAAAAAAAACACCCATTGCCATGATGGAGCTTGGAAATGCCAACATAATTTTTAATATAACTTTGATTGGATTCATCTGAAAGAAGCAAGTCATATACACCTAGGATGCCTGGAGGGTGAGTAAATAATGGACTATTTTTCATTTTTGGGTGAACTAACACTTTAAATGCGTTTAACTTCAAGCCGTCTCTTCTGGCCAAGATACGAGTTTGTAATCTGTAACACTTCCTTCAGTGAAAAAGCTCCATGCCATGATATCCCCTCACATATGTTATCCATTGTTGAGCAAGTGATGCAATGCAAAATTTCTCCAAATCTTTTCTGATGGAGAAACAAACTCATCTGCGTCTTGGATGACCTAGGATGAGGAAATTTTCATTTTTGGATAAACTATTCTTTTACGCAAAAATAAACACCCTCTGAAGTCATTAGAAATATGTATGACTTTCTTTTTTAGATTTAAAATAAGATGTTTATGAGATGTCAATGCTGCTCTTTTCCATATAATGAATGTACATCAGCGATCAGTGGCACCGAAAGCACTATAAAAGTAGTACATATGACTTGCATGGGCAAGAGCAGCATGAGCATTAAGCAAAATATCTAATTTTGCATTCCACAGAAGAAAGAAATATAATTTACTCATTTTAAGGGGAAGTATTCTTTTAAACTCAAAGCTACTGCAAGTAACATTGACTCAATAAAATAGAGTGGAAGCACAAAACACATGCGGGTGAAACAGATCAAAAACAGATTTTGTTTTGTTTAGTTTTTATTTTCAGTGTGGTTTGTGATTGCTGGAAATTTGTATCTTTGCACTTGCTTAGGGAACAATGTATATGGACTGTTCTCAGCCAAGATCAGTTCTCAGCCTGTTCTTGGCTTACAACGTGAACTAGACTTCATCCTGACTAAGACTTTCCTTTTTAGTCAAGGTCAAACACATTATAGCATTCAGTTGTTTCAAATGCAAGTGTGTTTTCTAAAAGCAGCTCATAATGCGCTTTGAACAAACTCCATTTGTGTTGATATTTGTGAGAGTCTCCATATGTTTAATTTTGAAGAGGATAGAGCCGTGTGACAAACTAAAGCTGGCTTGATGGATGGGTCAAATGGAGGCTCAGGCCAGGACAAACACATTGTGAATAGGTCCTCATTCATTTGGGGCCCGTGTGGTCAAGTTTTGAGCTGCTTTTACACAACACCGCTATTGTGCCTTCTACTTCAATAAATAGAGGTGCTTATTCAAGGCTGCTATTGATTTGTCATTTTTCATATGTCCAGATGTCACACAAGGTATAGAGCTGGGAAGTTTAGCTTAAGCACCTGGAGAGAACATTATGCGAGCGATTTTTGGTTTCACTGAAGCTTTGTTTAATGCATACTGTGTTTTGAATGGTAAAGAGTCGCAAGCTTTGCTCATTTTGGATTTTGAGAAAGGACACACAAGCAGGATGTATTTTTCTGCGATTACTGCCAACATAAATCCAATGTTTTATAGGCGATTTAGTTTTGTTTAGCTGAGCGTCACTCTTAAATGTGATTGACCTTGATATACTTCCATAATATTAGCTGTGGTAACGTAAGCTTCTCCACTTCATTTCACTTGTTTATGGTCAATGTCGTTTCAAATTTGGGTGGAGGACGATGAGATGGACCAGTGAAGGATTGAGGATATCATTTAAATGAATGATACTCTACATTTTCGAGCCACATCCAAGCATCATTCATCTGTGAGCTCTGAGCTGTAATGAGAAATAATATAACTGCTCACCGGCCCTCAGACCATCTGGCCGTAAGTGAGCGAGGGTGTTCTCTAAAACTCACAGTCGCAGCTTCTGGAGAGTATCGTCTTACTCTCCAACAGGTGGATTGTTAGTGCCTCGCGCAGACAGCCAGAAAAGAGGTTTTGGACGCTATAAACGAGAGTCTGAGCACAGTGGGGTTACCAAGACCTCGTTTCACACAAGGGCACACAACTTTGCTTCTCTTTTGCATAGTTTACTAGTATTTTTCTCTTATATACACTCTTCTGCTAAATTTAAAATAACCATCTTTATTTTTTCTTTATTAAAATGTAATTTATTCCTTTCATGGCAAAGCTGAACATTCTACAGCTACTATGTTACTTCTTTAGGATTCATGCTGATTTGATGCTTAAAGGAGAAGTTAACTGCCAGAAGAAAAATGTACAGATAATTTACTCACCCCCTTGTCATCCAAGATGTATTTCTTTCTTTAGCCGTAATAAAATAGTGTTTCTTGAGGAAAACATTTCAGGAATGTCCTCCATATAGTGGACTTCTATGGTGCCAGCGAGTTTGAACTTCTAAAATGCAGTTTAAATGCACCTTCAAAGGGCTCTAAACTAGTTTAAACTAGTCTAAACTGGTCTTATCTAGCGAAACGATTGGTTATTTTCTAAGAAAAAAAATTACAATTTATATACTTTTTAACCACAAATGCTAGTCTTGTCTAGCTCTGCGTGCACTCTGTGTATTTCTGTTCAAGACAGTTAGGGTATGTCGAAAAACTCCAATCTCATTTTCTCCTCCAACTTCAAAATCACCCATCGCTGTTTTACCTTTTTGTAAATGGTGTTTGATTTTCTTTGCGCGTTCACTTTGTAAACACTGGGTCGGTACTTCTGCAGCGATGTAGGAAGATTTTGAAGTTGGAGGAGAAAATTAGTTCCCTTCCGGAGGGAACTCTACGCTGCGTCCTGGTTAGGACACTTTGGGAACTGCTCTCAGCGTGACCGGTTCTGAAGCTCTTATAAAACAACGACAATGAACTTGACATTGACCGGCGCCAGCCCATGACGTCATTAACAAGGCGCCTACTAGTATAAAGGGGCGCTTGTGAATACATCAACCATCTTTTTGTTCTTCAGCCGTACCTTGTTCTAAGCTCGAGTAGAATGATGATTCCTAGAGTACAGTTCAGCAAGTGTGCAGAATCCGTGTCAGAGAAATCCGACACCAGATGACGCGCGCAGCCTGTTTGTTATGTGTTTGGGTGTGAGCACGCGCGCTCTGTTCTTGAGAGTGCAGAGCGCGTCCATCGTGAGAGTTTCTCTCTAAGGAAACTCCGCTCTCGTTTGTCCCCTTTTCCGAGGGAATCGGGACATTTATCTGCCCTACGCGGCTCGGGTCCCGTTGCAGCCGAGGCTGCACGGAGAACGAGCCCGCGGTGGTTACAGATGAAGCGCGCACACGAGTTGAGAGATGTGTAATCTCTCACGCTCGTCAGCCGCGGACGAGGGCGAGCTGCGGGCGAAGGATGTATTAATCTCTGACATCCTTTGATACAGCAGCAAGTGCTCTACTGGTTTTAGCCAGGTAAGCAGGATGTGGCTGTTATGGGCGAAAAGTGATTTTCTGAGCTCTCACAGCCTGCCTGCCCCGCGTATGATGAGCTGTTGTCTGTTATGAGCCGCGCTGCGGTCTGCTTTGATCTGCGGTGAAAGCACGTGCAGGGGGAGGTTGCTCATAGCAATTTATATGAGCAATTTCACCCTGACCATAACAGACCAGTCCCCATATACATCCCATTCCCTCCTGATCTATATATTAGGATCGGGAGGGCATGGGATAAACCATATTCAGCCGCACTCATCTATATCAGCATGTTAGTTATGCTGGTGCAGAGTGAGTGCGTGAGTATGGCGGGGCGTCGATGCCATCGCCTGAGGATATGCTTGCTGCCTCTCGGCGTGGTGGCGTCGACGCTGAGGGCATACGCGGCAGCGGGTCAGGCTGGTGCTGCCTGCACGCAGTGGCAGTGTTGCAGGCGTACCGGGCTGATCTGCTGGAGGATGAAGACCCGTGGAGATGGCTGAGCTGTTTTCACACCACAGGCTTGTAGGTGAATTTTGGCAGACATCGGGGAGAAAGATGAGTGCTTTCTCCTCGATGCGCCAGTCTCGCCTTCCGAATCATTCGGTACATCCGTTGTTACGATGTTCGACTGACTCAGGGAGGCGGAGGCGTGCTCAGCGGCTAATAGATCCTTTGGGGTCTGTTATTTCTCACCGGTCCTCATCTCCACCCGAATGCAGGGGGAGCCTGGCCCCTCCTGGCCTGCGGGCTGGAGGCAGGGCCAGGCGGTTTGTGTGGCCACTCGAGACCCTCCTCCTGGGAGGGGTAGGTCTCAGAGGAGACGTGATGTGCGTTATGGGAGATGGGATCGTAGGGAAACGATCCTCTCCCTTCTCCCTCACGTCGTGCGGCCGCCCACCCCTTTTTTCCCCTTAAGACTCTGGGGCTGGGCTGATGATAGATTGATAAATTCAATCCGTTGGCCCGGTACATGAACTGACATATAGGTGTATATGTATATGTACGTATTCTTTGTCTACCAGCTCCGCTTGGGTGAGACTTTAGTATTTGAGCTACTGAGCTCCTAAGGTCCCTGAGTGTCGAGTGTAGCCAGGTCTTCCCTCGTTTGTGAGTTAGTGTACCAAGACCTCCACTCGTAAATAACTCCTGTAGGGGTTAGGCGTTGTCAGGCTTCCTCTCATTCTGAGAGTTATCCCTTGAAGCCTCCGCTGCTTTCGAGCTCGGCTTAGGCACTATTTATACCTGCATATGCATGTCTACACACCTACTGGGTGTGGCAGTCTACCCCGTCCCGTGGTAAGAGTCCCTCTAGACTCCGCTCGTCTGAGTGTGAAGACCGGGAGGTTAGGGTAGGTTCCCCACCCTCTTTTTAAGAAGATAGGAGCAACCCAGGGTTGAGTGCATGGACTGCCTCTCTTTGTGAGTCAGTGCACTGAAGACCCCGCTCCCCAGGGCCCTGTCAAAAAGGGAAAGAAAGAAGTTTCTTTAGTGAGAGAGGAAAGTTTAGAAACCCCCCCCCCCCTAAGTGTGAGGATTTTTTCAGGCCTCCTCTCTCTGAGAGTTGCGCTGACGAGATGCCCCTCTATGGAGGTTCTTGTCTAGGCTGATTTCTCACAGTTCTATCAGATTTGGGCAGTTCTGGGAGCTGGTAGGCTCTCGTGAGCCTCGCTCTACACCGAAGCTTACAGTGTTAGGTCCTCCTTGGCGGAAGCCCTGGTCTGGACCTCCAGGTTTCACCTTTGAACCCTGTATAGGCGCTTACAGCTCTGTCCAGATAGCATTTAGGGGGTTGAGTGTAGTAGGTCTCCCCTCATTATTAATGAGCTCTGTTGGTTAGCACCTCCACTCCTAGACTTTCCTGCCACGGTGAGCGTTGTCAGGGTGCTGCAGGCTTCCTCTCGATTGAGAGTCTTTCTGTAGGAGCCTCCGCTCTTCGCTGCTGCTGATCAGACCTCCTTTCGCCTAGTGGCGTCATGATGTAGGTCGGGCGACTGGTCTTCCCTATGGTTTAGACTTAGAATGGTTAGATGTGTTCTCCTGCTTGAGAACCGTCCAGTTGCAGCCTTCGCTCCCCTCAGTGCTCCGCTTACAAGTACATACTCGTGGTATTTAGCTGGTAGGCCTGCTTAGGCCTCGCTAACTGCTGTGCTCTGTGCTTTGAGCCCTCTGCCAAAGCTGAGTATTGTTAAGGCTCTCTCTTTCCAGACTTGAAGCCTCCACTCTACAGATTCCTGTGATGTGGGTTCATGTACTTGTAGCGTTGAGTGTAGCCAGGTCTCCCCTCAGTGGGTTTTTCGTAAGACCTCCACTCTCGAGCATCTCTCGCTAGGGACTATTAGAATACCGCTCACCAAGACCGAGTGTTGTCAGGCCTTTTTCTCTCTGTGAGATTCGTTTCAAAGCCTCCACTCTACAGGGCCCTGCTCTGAGCATTTGGGCCCTGCTGTGAGTCCCGGTATTCTCTGAGCGTTGAGTGTAGCTAGGTCTCCCCTCACTAAAAATATTTGGGTGAGATCTCCACTCCATAGAGCTAGGAGATTGAGCGTTGCTAGGCTTCCCCTCATCCGAGGGTCTCTGTGAAGCCTCCGTTCCCCTGAAGCTCCGCTCCGGGTACTTTCAGACGTGAGTGTAGTTAGATCTCCCCTCACTGTATATTTGGTGTAAGATCTCCACTCTGTAGAGCTGGGAGGTTGAGCGTTGTCAGGTGTTCCTCTCTTTCTGAGAGTCTCTATGAAGGCCTCCGTTCCCCAGAAGCTCCGTTTTTAGTACCTCCAAGCGTGAGTGTAGCCAGGTCTCTCCTCACTTGGAGCGTTGAGGCCTCCACTCGTAAAGAGCTGGCGGATTGAGCGTGTTGGGGCTTCCCCTCTGGTGAGGCCCCCGTTCTCCAGAAGCTCCGCTTCCCGTCTTTCCCTCCAGGCGTGAGTGTAGTCAGGTCTCCCCTCACGAAGGGTTATTGAGATCTCCACTCCTAAGAGCTAGTGGATTGAACGTTGTCAGGTTTCCTCTCTTCCTGAGAGTCTGTTGTGAAGCCTCCGTTCTCCAGAAGCTCCGCCTTCAGTACTTTTGGCGTGAGTGTAGCCAGGTCTCCCCTCACTGAAGAGGTTATTTTGAGACCTCCACTCCTGAGAGCTAGTGGAGTGAACGTTGTCAAGGTTTCCTCTCCCTAGAGAGTCTTCTGCGAAGCCTCCGTTCTCCAGAAGCTCCGCCTCTGTACTTACAAGCATGAGTGTAGTCAGGTCTCCCCTCATACAAGGGTTTATGTTTGAGACCTCCACTCTTACAGAGCTCCAAAGCTCCAGGCTTTGCTGTCGCCTGTGATAATTATATGGTGTTTCCCTCGCTACGCTCTGGGCACCTTCTCAAACCCACAATAGTGGTGAGTACTCACGCGAAGCTTTTGAGCACTCCTTAAAACCCACGTAAAGTGGTAAGTGCACACGCAAGTCCTTGGGCACTTTCTAAAATCCACATGAGTGGTAAAGATTCCCCCCTAAGGTTGGGTTCTTTTGTAAAATCCTGTATGGTATGGGTTACGCATTATCCTCCGTTCCCATTCTAGAGTTGGTTCTAAAAACCCCTGGGTTTTTCCAACTCCACTACAGACAGCACTACTTATAGGATCGAGTGTCGCTAGGCTTCCTCTCATCTAGAGAGTCTTCTTGCAGAAGCCTCCACTCTCCTGAGAACTCCACTTAAGTGGTTCTATTGCTTAGGCTCCTGGAGCCTCATGGATCACCTCCAGTGTTGAGTGTAGTTAGGTCTCCGACCTCCACTCCCAGAGTTCCCCGCAAGCACAGAGTGTTGCTAGGCTTTCTCTCGTTTAGAGAGTCTCTTTAGAGCCTCCGCTCCTCAGAACCCCCGTCTAGTGTGAAGGCTTAAGGGTAAGCTTCACTACTAGCGGTGAGTGTAGGTAGGCCTACTCTCGCTTAGAAGTATCAGGCCTCCACTCCTAGGAGTTCCGTGCTTGGGTGGCCGAGCCAGCTGTGACGTCGGCCCGAGCGATTTTCACCGGTAGTGGGGAGTGATGTTCCTTCTTGACTCCTCAATCAGTCAGTTGTTCACTTACTCCTCAGCATGGCGGCGTTGGTATATCGTTCCCAAAGTGTCCTAACCAGGACGCAGCGTAGAGTTCCCTCCGGAAGGGAACGTCTCAGGTTACGTAGGTAACCCTAGTTCCCTGAGGACAGGGAACGAGACGCTGCGTCTCGTAGCCATGCTTCGGGCCCCACTTACGTCTCCATCAGACAAAAAGATGGTTGATGTATTCACAAGCGCCCCTTTATACTAGTAGGCGCCTTGTTAATGACGTCATGGGCTGGCGCCGGTCAATGTCAAGTTCATTGTCGTTGTTTTATAAGAGCTTCAGAACCGGTCACGCTGAGAGCAGTTCCCAAAGTGTCCTAACCAGGACGCAGCGTCTCGTTCCCTGTCCTCAGGGAACTAGGGTTACCTACGTAACCTGAGACGATTTTTGACATACCCTAACTGTCTTGAAATGAAATACAAAGTGTTCACGCGGAGCTAGACAAGATCGTTTCGCAAGGGAAGACCCTTATTTCCCGGCTGGAATTGTTTAAATTGCATTTTGGATGTTCAAACAATAGAAGTCCACTATATAGAGAGAAATCCTGAATTGTTTTCCTCAAAAAAAAAAAAAAAAAAAAACATAATTTCCTTACAACTGAAGAAAGAAAGACATGAACATCTTAGACGACAAGGGGGTAAGTAAATTATCTATAAATTTTTGTTCTGGAAGTGAACTTCAATATTTTTGTGAAAATTGTGATACTTTTTTTCAAGATTGTTTAATGAATAGAAAGTTCAAAAGAACACAGTATACAAAGTGAAGGTGCAAAGAAAGTCAAACGCCCTTTACAAAAAAGGTAAAACAACTACCCTACCTTTTTTAAACCGAAGGTCACAGACGAAGAACTAGGACAAGCATTTGTGGTTAAAAAGTATATAAATTTGTATTTTTTTTTTTTTTTTTTTTTTTTTAGAAAACAACAGATTGTTTCGCTAGATAAGATCCTTATTCCTGGGCTGGGATCATGTAGAGCCCTGTGAAACTGCAATTTAGACCTTCAACCCGCTGATCTTCATTGAAGTCTACTATATGGAGAAAAATTGAATGTTTTCCTTAAAAACCTTAATTTCTTTTCGACTGAAGAAAGAAAGACATGAACATCTTGAATGACATGGAGGTGAATAAATCAAGAATTCTTAATGCTGTTGAATATTCAGTTTTATTTGGGAAATGCCGTATATATGTATTAGTCTGTTAGCTTCTTGCAATTAAGAAACCATGAGAGATGCATCAGCCTCATCAGCTAATTTTTGTGCCAAACTGACCTGCTTTTTTCCCCTTGCTGGTAAACGTTACTTTTTGGTCTATTTATTTTAAACAAATTGTGTCTATTTCCTTATGGTAACAGTGAGTAATATTTACCATTGCACGTCCTATTTGAGCTAATGATACATGTTGGACTCATCAGATATTTTTTTCCTCCTCCTCCAGACCGAACAGCCCACCCAGAGCCCAAGACGGTTCTGCACTTCACAGTTTAACAGCTCTTCCATCACTCGAAGCAGTCATTACGCTCACACAAACGCCCAGAGTTTATAAAACTGAGGCGTTGTGTGCTCTAGAGTTTGTTTTATTGATCGTTGTGTGGAGGCGTTGATTAAGTGAAGTGCGAGTGTGTTTCTGAGGGTGCGGGGAGACGTCTGTCACCTCATAACTTCACTCATTTAGTCAAAACAGGCTACTGTCTTTAGACACAATGAGTCAGACTCCTCTATAATACTGTGGATCTGGCTCAACCGCGCAACTTCTGTGTTTTGCATCCTTTTAGTTTTGATTAGATGGGGTGAAGAACTGAAAAGACCTTTATGAAGTTCATCTACAGGGCATTCTGTCCTCTCATCCACTTCTTGATTATTCTCTCTCTCCCTCCCTCTCATTCTCTAGTTACTGACATCAGGGCTGCGCATTCCACGCTTGTCTTAATAAAGTCAAATCGCAATAAACCTGAACCAATTACATGCGCAGCCAGATGGGCTGACCTCAGCGCGGAGGGGATCCACCTGGAGGGTGATGGCACCCGGCTCTTTGGGGTCACAGCGAAAAGCATCACCAAAAAGCTCAAACCGGGTCAGTTTTTATGGGAGGTTTTTCAGTGTCAAGTCTGGTGAATCACACTGGTGAATCGTTTATCAGACCTTTCAAAAAGAACCGCAAATCTGACAGAAATAACAGTTTTCCACTTAATTTACTTTATATACTTATATAAAAAAAGATTTTTGCCAGATTTTTGATATATGGCATCAAGTCTGATACACTAGCATTTTATTTTCAACCCATTTTAGATAGGAAGAAATTGTCTGAGACATGTAAAATAATGACACTTTTTACTTTTATCTTACGTGCAGCTCATAAAATGAAGAATAGACTGTTCAACTTGTGGATGTTCAGTTTAGTTGCTAATGAGCGGCCCAGAAAACTTCTTGTTTTATTTAACGACACCAATCTGGTCAATTTTGGCAAATTCAGCCATTAGTTCCTCACTTGAGCTAATTTTAGTAACCTTCTGTCTTGAAAACACGCCTTTGTTTTTAATGGACTGTTGCACCACAACTTCTAGAAGTCACGAGAAACCAGCCAGTCATGTTGAAATTGATGATTTCTGCTAGATCTTGTCATTTTTGATGGGTATAACATTTTTAAAGATGAACATATTTTTGTTATTAAAAACATTATCAAAGATCAAACCTCACTGCCAGGGTTGCCAGGTTTTCACAACAAAAACCAATTGCTAGTCAAAACTAGCCCAGTCGAGTTTTGGTGGGGGTCCCCTGGTTAAATTCACATTCCAGGGGCTTACTACCACATTATTGGGGTCAATTCAACCTGCGGACGTGAAAAACGAAAATTTACAGATAATTTACTCAATCCCTTGTCATCCCAGATGTCTTTCTTCAGTCATAAAGACATTGTTTTTTTTTTGAGGAAAAGATTTCAGGATTTTTCTCCATATAGTGGACTTCTATGGTGTCCCCGAGTCTCTGGGCTCTAAACAATCCCAGCCAAGGTTCTTTTGGATAGTTCATTTTAATATATAACTAATTCAATAAAACAATTCATCAGTTGATTTACATAATCATGCAACGATGTCACGTATGCACTAGTACATTATAAAGCACTCAATAATGATGTAGAAAAACTTCAAAATATCTTATATAGATCATGCAGCACAATTTTGGAAAGCAGGACAGTTTCTTTATTGGCATTGATGGTCATCTGGTTATCAAAGAAGTAGTTTTTTTTTTTCTTCAGTAGAACAATACAAATTTTTAGCTGAAACCGGGTCCTTGGTGATTGATAAAAGGCAAGTCAATGGCTACCGTCACTTTGAGGTCTTATGAAGCGAAACAATTGGCCTGTGCCAGAAACTTAACATTATTACTTGTAATCCATAGTCTCAGCCAAACGGGGAAGTCTTTTGGTTCAAATAACCGATTCACCAGTTAATTTGCATAACCACGAAATGATGTCACTTATGTACAATTAAATTAATAAAGCACCCAATAATGATGTGAAAAAAACTTCAAAATATCTTATTTAGTGTTCCGCAGAAGAAAGAGGATCATGCAGCACAATTTTGGAAAGCAAGAGAGTTTCTTCAATAAGAACCTCTTCAATAAGAAAACTTCCATGAAACCTTTCCATTTCACAAAAGTTAACACCTTATTTTTGCCATAAGAGGGGGTTCGGCCATTTGTAAATTGTATGGATGTGGCTTCCTGTCTCATCCATGTCCAGCTATTTTTAACAGCTTTTTTTACTGCTTGATATTGCAAATTGGTGCAAATTGGCTCTTATGTATTATTTTAATATGAACACACTGGTTTGTAGTGCAATTAGTTTAACCATTTACTCCACGTTGTTGTTCTTCTCGTTATTTCCCTATAGTGACTATTGAACAGTAAGTCTCGCCCATAGGCTGACTTCTTCGTTGAAGAATAGGTTCTTTAGATTTTTAAATTTGTCACACTAAAAATGGTTAAAAATGGCAGAAGCAAGAATGGAGTCTTTATTTTTACCAGTGAAGATAGGATTTGTCTCCATGTCCAGGAGACTTTGCAACCATCAAGTCTCCATGGACTCAGTCCATTCCCTTTCAGGCTACTCTGTACAGCTCCCAGTTCTGATGAGTCAAACCTGCCTTCACGGCTTCACCTGACAGCCACAGCATCCTGCCCTCTCTCGCCGCTCCATAAACATCACGTCAGGACTCATTCACCGACCCCCCTCCTCTTTTCTATTAGCAGCTAATAATATTGAGTTACCACTCAGCACGCTGCCAAGTGGTCTCTGCTGGGGCTCAGTGGCTGTTTGTGCTTGGCACGAGTGGCTGAGAAGAGAGAACCTTAACGTTTTAAAGGTACAATAACAAACATCTTCGACCCTCCACGCTATGCTAACCTGCTTGCTTTTACACCTCTGGGAACGGCTTTATTTCTGTGCAGTCTGTGCACATTGTATGTAGAGAGAAAATCTGTGAGAGAGTACCTCAATAAAAGATTTCATCAGTGTTTTCAAATACAAGACATTTTTAGGCATCAATCACCATGTGACCTGAATGCTGAATCACTAGTTTGATTAAAAACTGTATTTTCTGTTCGTCTGGGTTTAGTTAGCTAGGATTTATTGCCACGTCTATGTTAAGTGGAAATATGTGCAAATTCTTTAAGCAATATTTAAATCCTGACAAGATATAATAAACATTATTAGGCATGCTGAAATGAAATGATTTAGCAGAGTAATACTTTTTTGTCCAAACCGTTTAGAAATTAGCAAAGGAATTTTGACCAGACGTGACTTCATTGCTTTTTCTGAGGTGGCATGTTTTATATAGGAGGTTTAGGAGATTAATCAAACAAATATGTTTGGATTTGAAAGATATGTTATCTGCATTTATTATGATTCCATAACACATCTATTTATTTCTGCAAGGATATGGTGTGTTTCTGCTTAGTGGACTAATTTAACACATCCTGATTTTATGATTCCTTTACTTGTATTTTTTTATTTATTTTACGTTTTATTCTAAAGGTCACTGCACACTGAAATAAATACGATCTCATCTTGTGTCAGTCACGTTTACACACTGCCAAAACCTTTGTCTGTCATAAAAAAAAAAAAATTCGGATCAGGTTCTTTTTTTGTGTGTTTTTGCATCCATAGCAAGCATTTTAATAGGAAAAGATGACAAGCTAAAAAAAAAAAAAACTCATACGAAAATTTTGGCCTCAGTTTGCAATGACCTTAAAGCCTGTGGTCAGTTTGGTGGGAGGTAATTGAGAATGAATGGAGGAAAGTCACTTGAGAGGTGGCAGTGCCTCTATCGAGATATGATTGGATATGACTGCTTATGTTTGGCTGTGATTGGTTCATGCAACAGATCCCGCCTATTACACTGACCAAAATGATAAATGCAGCACTTTTGTTTTTGCCCCCATTTTTCATGAGCTGAACTCAAAGATCTAAGACTTTTTCTACAGTATGTACACAAAAGCCTATTTCTGTCAAATATAGTTCACAAATCTGTCTAAATCCCTGTTTCTGAGCACTTCTTCTTTGCTGAGATAATCCATCCACCTCACATGTGGCATATCAAGATGCTGATTAGACAGCATAATTATTGCACAGGTGTGCTTTAGGCTGACCATAATAAAAGGCCACTCTAAAATGTGCAGTTTTACTGTATTGGTGGGGTCCAAAACCGGTCAGTATTTGGTGTGACCACCATTTGCCTCATGCAGTGCAACACATCAGAGTTGATCAGGTTATTGATTGTGGTCTGTGGAATGTTGGTCCACTCCTCTTTTTAATGGCTGTGCAAAGTTTCTGGATATTGCATATTATTATTACAGAAACTGGAACATGCTGTCGTATACGCTGATCCAGAGCATCCCAAACATGCTCAAAGGGTGACCTGTCTGGTGAGTATGCTGGCCATGCAAGAACTGGGATGTGTACAAAAATTGTACAGATCCTTGCAACATGAGGCAGTGCATTATCATGTTGCAACATGAGGTGATGGTTGTGGATGAATGGCACAACAATGGGTCTCAGTATCTCATTCAAAATGCCATCAATAAAATGCATCTGTGTTCGTTGTCCATAACATACACCTGCCCATACCATAACCCCACTGCCACCATGGGCCACTCGATCCACAATGTTGACCAACGGCACAACGCCATACACACTGTCTGCCATCTGCCCTGTACTGTGAAAATCGGGATTCATCCGTGAAGAGAACACCTCTCGAAAGTGCCAGACGTCATTGAATGTGAGCATTTGCCCACTCTAGTCGGTTCCAACAACGAACCGCAATCAGGTCGAGACCCCGATGAGGACGACGAGCATGCAGATGAGCTTCCCTGAGATGGTTTCTGACAGTTTGTGCAGAAATTCTTTGGTTATGCAAACCAATTGTTGCAGCAGCTGGTCTCAGATGATCTTGGAGGTGAAGATGCTGCATGTGGAAGTCCTGGGCTGGTGTGGTTACACATGGTCTGCGGTTGTGAGGCCGGTTGGATGTACTGCCAAATTCTCTGAAATGCCTTTGTAGACAGCTTATGGTATAGAAATGAACATTCACGGGCAACAGCTCTGGTGGACATTCCTGCGATCAGCATGCCAATTGCATGCTTTCTCAAAACTTGCGACATCTATGGCATTGTGCTGTGTGATAAAACTGCACATTTTAGTGTGGCCTTGTATTGTGGCCAGCCTAAGGCACACCTGTGCAATAATCATGCTGTCTAATCAGCATCTTGATATGCCACACCTGTGAGGTGGATGGATTATCTCGGCAAAGGAGAAGTGCTTACTAACACAGATTTATGCTGCGTTCCAGACAACCTGTAACCCGTGTTTTTCCGACCTTCTACCAGTGAAAGTGCACTGGAACGGCAGTCAAACCCGTGACTTCCCACTCGTGAACTCGTACTAGATCAATGTACTCCCAGTTACGAGTTCTGACGTAACATAACCGCAAAACAACAAAGTCAGCCCTAATGGGTGCGGTGTTTATACAAGTGGCACACGGTGGAAAAATAGAGCTTAGGACAATATAACGTTGCAATCAAATAAATAATAATATAAAAATATTAATAATTCATAAATGAGCCCAGGCAGTTTGGAGTGACTTGCCTGGAACGCTACAAAGTCGTGAGTTGTGGTTTGAAGTGGTGATTTACCAGTTAAAAAACCTGCCTGGAACGCAGCATTAGACAGATTTGTGAACAATATTTGAGAGAAATAGGCCTTTTGTGTACATAGTAAAAGTCTTGGATCTTTGAGATCAGCTCGTGAAAAATGTGGGCAAAAACAAAAGTGTTGCATTTATAATTTTGGTCGGTGTAGATATAACCACTTTAAGTCGCAGAAAGACTTGAAATGGCATGAAATCATAATCTGTGGGAGTTTTTAGTAAGTAATCAGCTTGGTGAATTTTGAAGTAAATCTCAGTGTCTGTGACCAATATTTACCGAGCTTTGATGACTAATGATCTGAAAAATAGTTAAAAGTAAAATATTAAAAAGAATAGCTGAACATAAGTTCACAAATAAAGTTCTTATTTTGGAAAATGTTTAACAACTTGATGAGATTCATACTTGGCTTTAAATAAATAGAATCTATCTTTATTTGCTTGTAGTGTGAATGCGGACTTGGTCTGCTGTTGGGAGGTACTCTAGCTGCGGACGAAAGTGCTAAAGACAAGACCAGGAAAGAGAGAGGTGTTGGGACAAAGCAGCGTCCTACTCAATGTTTGAAAGTGCTCCATCAACTCAACCGGTTTAATTGCACAGGGGGCGGTTTGTAACTATTACTGTGAAAGGAATCCTTTAGCAGCAATAACACTAAATCAGCCCTTATTAAAACAGCTATATATCTGCCTGCCTAAATTGTTGCTGGACTCGTGGGTTATCACAATAACCGTAAATTTTGCCAGATTTCTGGCCGTAAAAACTCATTAGGTATTTCCCAGCTAAGAGAGAAAGAGAGAGGGGAACTGCCTGTTGCCTTGGAGCTGGGGAGCAAAGCATTGTGGGGGCTGGCCACAGTTACCTTTGTCATGAATCACTGTGCGAATAGGCCACGGGCCAGAAGGGGCTGCTGATAGTGCTCACACACACACACACAAAAAAAAGTGGGGCAGACACAATAAGACGCACTGCAGAACTCCATGGAAATGAAAATAATCCAGCGGCCGTCAACCCCGTTACGGCCCTTTTTCTGCCTCCCACAGTGTGTGTGCGCTGTACGCCTCGCCCCAACACACTCCCTGCCTCTCCAGCGCTGAAAAGACACAGACAATGTAAGTCATATGGGTGTCTGGGGGGCCTGGTGCACGGGGTACAATTTGTCAAACGTCCAATCAGCCCTTCCTCGTCCTGAAACCGTGAGTGCGGTCTCAGCACAGCGAGCTTAAGCAAGCATGAGTAAATCTGCTCGTGTCGACATGTGCGATGTTCGCGGTTTGTGCGTTTCGTGAAAATATGTACATCTTTCCTGCTGTTGTACATTCTCGGAAAAGCACTTTCAGAGGGCTCGACAGCACAAAATCCTAAAAATGACATCCTCATGTTGAATGAGGGCCACGTTTAACCAGAAATTACTTGATAACAGACTGTCATATTGTATTTAAAGAGTTCATCCAAAAATAAAAATTGTCATCATTTACTCACCCCCAAGTTGTTCCAAACTTTAATGTGACCGTGGACCACAAAACCAGTCAGATGGGTCAATTTTTTTTAAAACTGAGATTTGTACATCATCTGAAAACTGAATAAATAAGCTTTCCATTGATGGTATGGTTTGTTAGGACAGAACAATATTTGTAAATCTGAAATCTGAGGGTGCAAAAAAATTTAATTATTGAGAAAATCGCCTTTAAAGTTGTTCGAATGAAGTTCTTAGCAATGCATATAATTAATCAAAAATGTAGTTTTGATACATTTGATATATTCTGTAGGAAATTTATAAAGTATCTTCATCGAACATGATCTTTACTTAATATTCTAATGATTTTATAAAAGAAAAATTTATAATTTTGACCCATACAATGTATTTTGGCTATTGCTACTTTAGAATGGTTTTGTGGTCCAGGGTCACAAATTGAGTTTCCTTTTTCCTTTGAGCACAATACAAGCTATTTAGAAGAATATTAATAACTAAACAGTTGCTGGTAGCCACTGCCTTGCATATTATGGAAAAAAAAAGAAAGTTTAGTTAATTTGAAATTAATAGGAATAGGAAATTAGATCTACTTTATAACTTTCTCCTAGACAGTGAGTTTTTTTTTTTCTGAGAAAAAGACCTCAGTAGTCTCACATGTGTCTCGTCTAGAGTTTCAGTTCTCAGCAGTGTCTCAAATTGTGAACATATTTGTCTGCAATCAGAAGTCAGAGATCTAATTATAAACTCAAATGTTTTTGTCAAATTCTTTCAGGTTTGAATGAATGAGGTGTGCTATTCTTGTCCATTTTTAAATATTGAATATAAGGCGGATGAAAACGAGGCTGTGAAGGATAGACTTTTTTCAATGACATGCACTGTATAAAGATCCTAGTTGTATCTTTCAGAACTCTGAACTTGCAAAGTTGTTTTATATAATTTTGTTTACTAAATGTTTTTTTTTTGTAAACATGTTTTGTCAGCTGATATTTGGTATGTCAGTTGGTATGTAGTTAAACAACAGTATGATCCATTGAACGCTCTGCATTTCTCTCAGTGTCAGAAATTAAATATAGCGCTACCCTCTATAGGAAAAACTGTAACCATAACTCACTGTACACATAATTCACTGCAATTTCCAGCTAAAATCACCACTAGTGGCAGTAAATCAGTAACCTTTTTATATTTTCATAAAATGAACAAAAAACTGTGTTATGACCTCAAAATACTTACCATAGTGTAGAATTGGAAAAATATTACATTTCAACATATGCATCACATGCAGCTGAATATCTATTGCTTTTCTGATACCATAAACTTGCTTTGTGCATTTTAATATCATATTGCAGAAATCTCGCGACAGACATGTTTTCAAAGTGAACCTGACTTATTTTTATGCTTTACATCAACATTTAACTCACTTATGTCTTTTTTTATTTCTCCCAAGGTGTTATTGAAGAAATAAACATTTCATATCCATAATGCTGTAACATGTACAGTACAACAACCGACGTAATATAACATTGCCAAATTCATGTTCATCAGTTTTGGATAAAACTTTTAGCACCACTCATTGGACATTTTACTTTGAAAGTGTTGCAAAACATGCAAGAAGCAATGTTAATATCATATTGCAGAAATCTTGCGACATGCTTGTTTTTTTCAGTAAATCTGGCTTGTATATTTTCATGCTTTTGCATCAACATTTAACTCACTTATGTCTTTTTATTTCTCCCACGGTGTTATTGAAGAAACAAACATTTCATATCCAGACTGCTGTGATATGTACAACGTAATAAAATGTTGCCAGATTCATGTTCATCAGTTTACGATAAAAATAGCACCACTCACTGGAAATTTCACTTTGAAAGTGTTGCCAAATGTTCATGAAGCAACGTTAATGTCATATTGCAGAAATCTTGCGACATGCTCGTTTTTTTTCAGTAAATCTAGCTTGTATATTTTCATGCTTTTGCATCAACATTTAAATCACTTATGTCTTTTTATTTCTCCCACGGTGTTATTGAAGAAACAAACATTTCATATCCAGACTGCTGTGATATGTACAATACAACAACTAATGTAATGGAACACTGCTAGATTCACATTCATCAGTTCTGAATAAAACTTTTAGCACCACTCACTGGAAATTTCACTTTGAAAGTGTTTAAAACATGCAAGAAGCAATGTTTATATCATATTGCTGAAATTTTGCATCAGGCACGTTTTTTAAGTCAGTCTGGCTTATCTATTTTCATGCTTTTGCATCAACATTTAACTCACTTATGTCTTTTAATATCTCCCAAGGTGTTATTGAAGAAACAAACATTTCATATCCAAACTGCTGTGATATGTACAATACAACAACTAATGTAATGGAACACTGCTAGATTCACATTCATCAGTTCTGAATAAAACTTTTAGCACCACTCACTGGAAATTTCACTTTGAAAGTGTTGCAAAATGAGCAAGAAGCAACGTTAATGTCATATTGCAGGAATCTTGCGACATGCTTGTCTTTTTCAGTAAATCTGGCTTGTATATTTTCATGCTTTTGCATCAACATTTAACTCACTTATGTCTTTTAATATCTTCCACGGTGTTATTGAAGAAACAAACATTTCATATCCAAACTGCTGTGATATGTACAATACAACAACTAATGTAATGGAACACTGCTAGATTCACATTCATCAGTTTTGAATAAAACTTTAAGCACCACTCGCTGTAAATTTTACTTTGAAAGTGTTTAAAACATGCAAGAAGCAATGTTTATATCATATTGCTGAAATTTTGCATCAGGCACGTTTTTTAAGTCAGTCTGGCTTATCTATTTCCATGCTTTTGCATCAACATTTAACTCACTTATGTCTTTTAATTTCTCCCAAGGTGTTATTGAAGAAACTAACATTTCATATCGAAACGGCTGTGATATTTACAGTACTACAACTGATGAAATGAAACGTTGCCAGATTCACATAAAACTTATAGCACCACTAACTTGACATTTCACTTCAAAAGTTTTGCAAAACATGCAAGAAGATTTAGCAAAAATCCCACCAAAAGCATGTTTTTCCAGTGAACATGGGTTGTCTGTTTTCATATTCTACGTCAATACTTCACTCATGTCTTTTTATTTTCCCCAAGATGTTTTTAAAGACACAACGTCAATATTTAAATTAAACATGACCGAGCCGAGAAACGGCAATCTTTACGCAATAAAACTTTCCTGTGGGATCTCATCAAATGTGTGGCACAGATTCCACCGCGACCTTAACAACCTCTTTCTAAAAGTGATTTCAGCTTCATCATAAGACCTTTCATCAGCCCATAAATTTGTCTTGGATGTGCCTTCCACGAAAAACCACAGAGTATGTGATGCATCTCATCCGATGGCCAAAGATCACAGGCGAGGAAGATCTACTCAACTTCACTGACCGTTTCAGCTGACCAATCGGTTTAGAGTGACAGGGGGCCTCCACGGTCCAATCGTGGTGGTTCAGTTCACCTGAGCGGCGTGTCTTTCCCCCTGTGGCTCCAGAGGGAAACCACATCCTATCCATTAGGTTTAATGATGTTCTGACTCCTGCTCCGGGCGGCCGCTCGAGCCAAACCACAGACACATTAACCCCCTGCTTCCCCCTGAACTTATTTACTCCTGGGCTCATTGTTGTAAACAAAGCTTTACGTGCCATCCCTGATCTTTTAATGAGCATGCCTTTAAAGTGCTTTCTTTTCCTTTTCCACTTCTTTAATGGCTCAGTCATGTTTCATTTAAAGATCAACTTTGACTCAGATGTTTCTTCTAAAATACCTCGGGAGAATCAAAAACAGACAAACGAAACAAGTGTAAACTTAAAGTACATTAAAATGAAATTGGATGGCAGTCCAGCTCAGTATTTTCTTCTCCAAATTCAGACAGCAAGATATGGTTTTGCACATGAAATTTCAGGCATCAAGTTATGCTGTAATGAACTTTATGCTCATGATAGACATGCATTTTGCACTATTTTCATTCAAGGCAACATCTCACAGCAGCTGAATTGATATGATTGTATTTCTTTGACAGACAATCAAGGTTTTTTCATCTCCTGTTGCCCCCCACTGGAGAAACACGGCGCTGCATGATCTTTTCATCAAGCCTGATAATAGGTGAATAGATCCCTTTATTATTATTGTACGTTTCAGTGTTGCAAAATATTGTGATGATAACTGGATTTATTAGATTTATTAATGGACAGCTAATTTAACTTATTTTTTATTTTATTTTATTATTTTAATTTAATTTAACTTAATATGAAAATTGCAAGCTGCTTAAGCATGGATGTTGAAAAGGTCAACATGAAATGCCATTTGCAACCCATGTGACTCCTATAATGTGCCATATTTTCAAAAATATTCAACAAAAACAAGATGCAGGACTGAATTGTATCAATCCAGGATTGATTTGAGAAGAATAAGTGTCTTAATATAACAGGTGCTGATTGTAGTTGTAGAAAAACCTTCTTTACAACAAACACCTGTCCTATAAAGACAGTTTACCTGAGAAAAGTTAGTTAGTTTCAGAGGTTTATTACATTTTGATCATTGGAAAAAATTTACTTAGACTTGAATTTTTTGTTATAGCCTGAAAATAGTCAGAACTGAGTTCATAAAATGACAAAATATATGTTACTAGGGTAAGAAAATACACTACCAGTCAAAAGTTTTTGAAGATTTTTTTTTAAAGTCTCTTCTGCTCACCAAGCCTGCATTTATTTGATCCAAAGTACAGCAAAAACAGTAAAAATATATTTTTACTATTTAAAATAGATGTTTTCTATTTGAATATATTTTAAAATGTAATTTATTCCTGTGATTTCAAAGCTGATTTTTAGCATCATTACTTCAGTTACATGATCCTTCAGAAATCATTCTAATATTCTGATTTGTTGCTCAAAAAACATTTATTATTTTTATTATGTTGAAAACAGCTGAGTAGAATGTTTTCAGGATTCTTTGACAAATAGAAAGTTCACAAGAACAGCATTTATCTGAAATAGAAATCTTTTGTAACCTTGTAAATGTCTTTATCATCACTTTTGATCAATTTAAAGCACCCTTGCTAAAAAAAGAAATTCTTTCACAGAAATAAACAATACTCCAATCTTTTGAATGGTATAGTGTATAATATTACAAATGCTTTTTATTTCAGATAAATGCTGATCTTTGGATCTTTGTATTAATTAAAGAATCCTGACAAAATCTATTTAACTGTTTTAAATGTTGATAATAATAATAATAATATCAAATGTTTCTTGAACAGCAAATCAGCATATTAGAATGATTTCTTAAGGATCATGTGACATGGAAGACTGGAGTAATGATGCTGAAAATTTAGCTTTGATCACAGGAATAAATTACATTTGAAAATATATTCAAATAGACAGCATTTATTTTAAATAGTAAATATATTTCACAATATTACTGCTTTTGCTGTTGCTGTTTAACTCCCTTGGTGGATATTTGTTCGTATTTTAAGCAAATTTGATAAATGTATCAAAAGACAGGACTTAAGCTTTGCTTCTCAAATAAATGTTCTTGATTTAACAATGGTTAGATATTTAAACTGAAAAACGTTTATTTTCTAAAGGCTGACAGTTGTCTGTAAAAATAATATGCACAGATGAATCATTCACAAAAAGATTTATTTAAAATCAAATTGTAAAATCAATTGTAATATTATGACAATATTATATTTGCAGCTTTAAAGTCTGTTGCATTTATTAATTCTCTGCATCAGTTTATTAAGCAAACAATGTTGCATGTTTGCAGTCTAACGCAGTATTATTGACTAAAATAAGAATGTTTTAGTTTAGTTGCATGTTGCTTGCTTGCATACTCTCTCTCTTCTCATCCAGTGTTTGGCAGCTCACCCTAAACCTCCATTAGGAAAAAGTCCCAAATGCCAAATAAACAATCAGCACGGTTAGTTTAAAAGTGACACCTTTTATTGTTTATAAAATGACTTATTGTTCATATAGCTGTGAAACTACTGCACACACATGTGAGTACATGCGTATGTGTTTGTGTGACTTTGTGGTCTGTATTTTCCAGCACTCTCTAGGTATGTACCCGCTAAACCCCATCCTCCGTGCCTCACTAAATGCAGCATTAGCTGTAATTGCATGCAGAAATCCTTATCTTGTACTTGAGATGGGAGGCCTTGGCCGCTAGCCTCTCGCCACAAATACCAATTACAGTGTTCTCTGTGTCAGGCCGTAGAGATCCTTTCTGTGAGCGAACGGCACACACTTTTCCCCAGGAGAGACCTGCCAGGAAGCCGTGTAAAAGGCTGCAGTTGATAATGTCTGTTTTGCTTTCAGTTGCTTGTGCTGCACAGCACAGATTGAGTTCACCTCAGCGGCCCACAAATAAACTCTGCTCCTTTTTTCACCATTTCACCATACAAACACCCTGGCTTTTATATGGTTTTATACGGTTTGGAGCATCACAGGATGTTTGATTATATAGTTATAGTGCCTATGTTACAAAACCTTAAGATTTATTAGCATAATTATGTTCTTAACTATACTAAAAATGCTCTAGGACTTACTTTGAATCAATTTTCACTCAGAAATTAATATTGAATTTCAAAACTAAATCTCTCTCTCTCTCTTAATGTGTGTGTGTGTGTATATATATATATATATATAGCGATAGTGACTGTTCCAAAACCTAATATATATTTATATATC
>NC_133380.1:7087343-7122133 GCF_049309525.1 Garra rufa | reverse complement strand
CAAACATTATGTAAGCTAGTTTGTCATTGTAGCCTACTGTTTGATTGTTGTTGTGCTTTTTAACTAAGAATAACAATGAATCCACCTTTTAAGCATTTTAGTTTTAGTCTTAAAAAGTGAAAGGTGTATAGATGTAAGCAAAACAGACAGTTATCTTTCCTTGTAAAACGTGACAACAAGACTGAATTCGAAAGTGTCCAAAGCCCGGCTTATTACATAGCAAAATAGAAACTCCTTCATTCTTAAAAATAAAGGTGATTTAAATGGTTCTTCAAGTGATGCCATAGAGAAACCATTTTTGGTTCCACAAAGAACCATTCAGACAAAGGTTCTTTAAAGAACCAACTCTTTCTTAACTTTTTAAATTCTGAAGAATGTTTAAGGTTCTTTATGGAACTATTTAAACAAAAATTGTTCTTCTATGGCATCGTGAAGCACCTTTATTTTTAAGAATGTAATTTACAATCACTGATGAAAAATAACTGGTCGAATGTTAACCACTTTCATTACCATATAACCTGGCTATAAACAATGATAAAAGTTAATCAACATCAGCATGCATTGATTAAACCCATGTTGTAGCAAAAAAAACAACAATTGCGACCAACTGAGAAAGTTAGTCGCAAAAGAGCAACCAGTGGGTGGAATAAGTATAGAGCCCTGCCTTTGAAGCTGCGTTGAACCTGCAATTTGGACCTTCAACCCGTTGGCCGCCATTAAAGTCCACTATATGGAGAAAAATCCTGGAATGTTTTCCTCAAAAACCTTAATTTCTTTTGACTGAAGAAAGAAAGACATGAACATCTTGGATGACATAGGAGTGACTAAATGATCATTTAATTGTATATTTCTCCATTAATACTAGGTTGAAATTCATCTCGGTATCTAAAAATGACTGCATCTGGAATGACCGCTTTGACCTGTATCAGGCCATCAGAGTGTCTTTTAAAGCTAATCCACAATGGAGGGTTATTTTCCCCATTCTTGGGTGTTTTTCCCAATCTTCCTCTTTATGAGGGACTGGAAATTATTAGGAAATGAGGCCATTGTGAGGACTACACCAGCCTCGTGTTGAGTGATGACAGAGACTGTAGCCTCATTCGTCAAGCTGTTCCTCTTTCCCCTTGCCATCAAATTAAACACAAATGTGTAGCGAACAGGCACAGAGAGTGTGAAAGAGCGCCCATGATGCTCTGCTGCTTCATTGCTTGCAGGAGGTCAGATCATTATTTCACTTTGATTTGCCAAAGTCCTGATTCTCAAGGACTTAACAATTGGCAGCTGAACTACCTCAACTAGACTGTCTTTTCATCGGCAGCAGGATACATTTTTATGATTTTTCGAAAGAATTTTGGGTCGTGACTTGTTATTGTTCATAACCGTGAGAAACGTTTCTTTCTCAAACCATCAGGTTGATCTGCATCGCTTCCCATCAGCGATGATGCGACCAATCACCAGGGCGATGACTGTCTGGCCGGTCGCATTAATGAATCCCAACCGCAAAATAGCGCTGCGATCCAGCGGTCACACGGCGAGGACACGCGAGATGCCATGGAATGCGCGCCCCGGCCCATCGCACCAGTCTCGCTGAGCCTCCGTCGTCTTTTTCCAATCCAGACTTCATTGTCTTGGAATGTTTCCTCCATACGGTCGCGAAAACACTTTCCTTCCCACATCACTTAAAGTGACTCCTCTGAACTTGTATTGTTCGGAATTGGTTTCAGCACCAGCTAATCATTATCAGCAGTACTCAGTGTAGAACAGCGGGGCTTTTTCCTCCTTTCAAACAACAGCGAACAGCAAAGCCTCAGGATAGGAAGCGAGACCGAGCGTTTATTTATCAACGAACTTGATCAATTAATGATCAAAGCTTGTCTTATTCAGGGTTGGTTGACCACCTACAAACATTTATTCTTTATTGTTTGGCTCGGTGGCTCTACGTTTACACAGTGTCTTTCGTCAAAAATTGCGTATAATGCACATAACACAGCAGTTTTACAGAGTTTCTTGACTGCAACCGCAGAAAGTGAAATTCAAAATGTTCTGAGCATAAAATTTTCAAGACATTTACGACCAGAGGATCATTTATATTTTTTTAAAGTCATCACTGAAGTTTGCTACCTTCTTTTATGCCAAAAATCATTTGGATATTAAGTAAAGATCATGTTCCATTAAGACATTTTGTAAATTTCCTACTGTAAATATGTTAAAACTTAATTTTTGATTAGTAATGTGCATAGCTAAGAACTTCATTTGGACAACTTTCAATATTTAGATTTTTTTGCACCCTCACAATCCAGATGTTCAAGTCGTTTTTGGCAAATGTTGTCCTATCTTTACATTAATATTAATAGTGCTAATTTTATACATTAATACTTTTGTTCAGCAAGGCTGCATTTAATTGACCAAAAGTGACAGTAAAGGTGTTTATAATAAAGTTTTTTTTATGATTTATTCATCAAAGAATCCTGGAATAAAGGTATATTTAAAATAAATGTAAAAATAAGTTTCCACAAAAATATGTTGCAGATGTTGATTGGTGATATATTTAAAAAAAAAAATCTGGTTGATTTTTACAGATATACATGCAATATTAATGTATAACTGTTTCTTTAAAGCCTTGTTTTCAGAGGAGGAATCTCCACCTTTGTATTTCAATGCGCTTTCTGTTAAGCACATTTGACTTATAGATGAATTGCATCTCGTGCAGGATATTAGGAGAAAGATGACCCTGTGAGCTTCAAGCTTCCGGAGGGACGCTTGCTTTCTCTCTTCTGTTATTTTGATAGAATTAGAAACAGATGCAGTAAGACTAAAGTCAGATACCTTTGCCAATCACACTGTGAAAAGTGTAGTCTTGTTTGACAGGGTAATCTGTCATGGGTCAGCATGACTGATAGATAGGGACCACAGCATGGATCACATAGCACACTGTAATATTCCATATCTCCACGCTGTACCTGTCAGTTCTGGCACAGGGTTTGTCAGGAAAATGGTTTTGAGTTGAAGCAGGTTGACGCAAGTTAAAATACCAAATGATTTAACTGAAGCTAAATCTTTCTAAATATTATTAATGTGACAGGAAGTACTAGATTTATATTTGTGTGTAAAGTTGCAGATTTGTGGGTGGTTGCCAGCGTATTACTATGCAGCATAGATATATGTGACCCTGGACCACAAAACCTTAAGTAGCATGGGTATATTTGTAGCAGTAGCCAAAAATACATTATATGGGTCAAAATGCTAAAAATTGTACTTTTATGCCAAAAATCTTTAGGATATTAAGTAAAGATCTTGTTCCATGAAGATATTTTGTAAATTTCCTACTGTAAATATATAAAAATGTAATTTTTGATTAGTAATAGCATTGCTAAGAACTATTGTTTTTCTCAATAATTAGATTTTTTTGCAACTTCAGATTCTAGAATTTTAAATAGTTGTATCTTGGCCAAATATTGTCCTATCCTAATAAACCATACATCAATAGATCTATTTAGCTTTTATGAAGAAGTGTGTCTGCAAGCGAAGTTATATGCATGTATTTAATATCTATATATGCAGTAGACTTCAGCAGATGATTTTACTAAGTAAAAATTAAAAAGTTACCAATATTGAGTTCAAACACAAAACAACATGTTTTCATCTGTTAAAGTTTATCCCATTTCTTCAGGAATTTAAATCTCAGCAGTTTTTACGACTAGAGGCTGCGCCGTGTTTGTGGCATTGATTTTTACTGAGAGTAAAGACATGTTGATGGTTCCAAGATGATGGACGTGTGGACGTGTCTGGAGCGATTGAATTTGGCATCTACATATACAGTCGAAGTCAAAAGTTAACATACACCTTGCAGAATCTGCAATATGTTAATTATTTGACCAAAATAGGAGGGATCATACAAAATGCATGTAATTTTTTATTTAGTACTGACCTGATTAAGATATTTAACATAAAATACTTTTACATATTGTCCACAAGATAATATAATAGTTGAATTTATAAAAATGACCCTGTTCAAAAGTTTACATACACTTGATTCTTAATACTGTGCTGTTACCTGAATGATTCACAGCTGTTTTTTTGTTTTTGTTTTTGTTTAGTGGTAGTTGTTCATGAGTCCCTTGTTTGTTCTGAACAGTTAAACTGACCGGTCCCACAAATTCTTTGTTTTTTGTGTATTTGAACCCTTTTCTATCAATGACTATGATTTTGAGATCCATCTTTTCACACTGAGGACAACTGAGGGACTCATATGCAACTATTAAGGTTCACACGCTCACTGATGCTTCAAAAGGAAACACGATGCATTAAGAGCCAGGGGTGTAAACTTTTTAACAGAATCAAGTTGTGTAAATGTTTCTTATTTTACCTAAATTGTTTCATTTAGTACTGGCCTTCATAAACTACAGAAGATACTTACAGGTTTCCCAGAAGACAAAATAAGTTAAATTTACCCAGATCTTCAAATTCCAAAAGTTTTCATCCCAAGCTTAATGCATCATTTTTCCTACTGAAGCATCAGTGAGAGTTTGAACCTTCTATAATAGTTGCATATGAATCCCTCAGATGTCCTCAGTGTGAAAAGATGGATCTCAAAATCACGTAGTCATTGTTGGAAAGGGTTCAAATACACAAAAATGTTGAAAAACCAAAGAATTTGTGGGACCTGAAGGATTTTTCTGAAGAACAGCAGTGAGTTTAACTGTTGAGGACAAACAAGGTACTCATGAACAACCATCACTAAACAAAAAAAAAAAAAAAAGTGGATCATTTAGGTAACAACACAGTAGTAAGAATCAAGTGTGTATAAACGTTTGAATGGGGTAGTTTTTATAAATTCAACTATTACTTTCTTTTGTGAGCTATATAAACCTCTTTTTTTGTGAAATATCTTATTCAGGCCAGTACTAAATAATAAATAACATGCATTTTGTGTGATCCCTCTTATTTTGGTAAAATAATTAACATTTTGCAGATTCTGTAAGGTGTATGTAAACTTTTGACCTCAACTGTACATATCTAGGGTATTGCTATTTAGTTGATAAGTTGTTCTATGTGGTTTTTAGGGTGTTGATATGTGACTGCTAAGATGTTGTAGGCGGTTTTCAGGGTTTTTCAATTAATCACCAAGGACCATGATTTCAGCTAAAAATCTTTGTTCTACTTGCACAGCCTCAAATTTTATTCAACAATCCAACCCCAGCTTTTATTTATTTATACTTAAAGGGATGGTTCACCCAAAAATGAAAATACTCACCAGTATTCTTGTAGCTTCATAAAAATTAAGGCTGAAACACTGATGTCACATGGACTATTTTATCAATATCCTTACTGCCTTTCTGGGCCTTGAACGTGTTAGTTGTGTCGCTGTCTATGCAGGGTCAGAAAGCTCTCGGATTTCATCAAAATCTTCATTTGTGTTCTGAAGATAAACGTAGGTCGTACGGGTTTGGAACGACATGAGGGTGAGTAATTAATGACAGAATTTTATTTTTGGGAGAATGTATCCTTTAAGTTCAAAACTTCCACAAGGCAGGAGATACTTTACTCATCAGACTAAGCAGAAGAACTAAAGGGGTTTACCTTGATGCAAATTCTGAAGCCGTGGACAGGGAATAAAGATAAGGCGTCTTATGAGAGATGCCCCCTGGTGTGCAAAGCAGAGAGCCCAGGGAACATTCCTGCTCCCAGCAGACAAACATTTCCACGAGGGTCATCTCTGTATGTGGAGAAGTCAATAAAAGCTTTAAAAATCCCATCAAGTCACTTTTATAGGCGACAATAAATACCAAGTATCTCAAACTGCGTAGCTGTTGTCATGATTTGTACCGTGACACTCCCACCGCTCAGCCATCAACCCCTTCGGCACGAAAGCACACAGGCCCATATAAACTGAACGTTGAGGTGTTCCAGAGTCTCGGAGCTCAGCAATATCCTGCCTCATGAAGACGGCAGGCATTAAGCCACGGCTGTGTTTTTATTACAGCCTGTGTAAAACAGACTGACTCCAGATTACATTTTGCACTTAAGATGGGCTCTAAAACGAGAATTCAGACCGACGTCGTGTCCCAGGAGAAGTTCATGTTCAATTCCCGGGGAAAATGCAAATGCATCCCTGCGATATTAAACACATGGATGACTCGCATGCCCTCAAAATGCTTTAGGGAAAACTTTTACTATATGTAAGTCACGCTTGTAGAATGGCATCTGTCTTTCCTCAAAAACACAATGGCAGTGGATACAGGGCGAGCTGCTCAGGTACATGAACCAGCAGCCCCTTATTCATAATGTATTTTTTGGATCTGTAACCTGTAAATTTTATTCCCTGAGGTCCAGTTATAATGTAACAAGGTTTTATGCACCCACAACAGTTGTAATTTAGTTTAACATGAGCATTTTCCTTCTCTGACTATAAACAGAGTGGTTTGCTACTGTACCAATTAGACATCAATATGCAGATTACCTCTTTTATGACTGCCTAACTTGAAAATGATTGGACCAGCATGAAAAATTATTTTGCATAAAAAAAATTATGTGGATTTCGGTCTTTTCTCACAAACCTGACTTTTTTCTCACAATTGCGAGTTTGCATTGTTTGCAGAACGTTTCTTTGCAATTGTGAGAAAAAAGTTCTGCAAGAATCTAACATGCAGTTGTGAGAAAAAAAAAATGGAACATTTCTTCACAATTTCATGAGAAAAAGTTAGAATTGCGAGATAATAACGCAATTCTAAGAAAAAAGTCAGAGCGTTTCTTCACAATTGCAAGAATTAAAAGTCAGAATTACAAGATTCAAACACGCAGTTCTGAGGATAAAAAAGTATGAATTTGGAGTAATTGGAGTCATATCCCGTAATTCTCATTTTATATATCACAATTCTGGCTTTATAACTTGGAATGCTAGTTTATATCACACAATTTTATACTTTATAACTTGCAATTGCAAATTTATGTCTCAGAAAACTGAAGTCAGAATTGTGAGTTTGTGTCGTGCAATTCTAAGAAAAAAAGTCAGAATTGGGAGTTTATATCCTGTAATTCTGACTTTATAACTCGCAATTGTTTATAGCTTAGAATACTGATAAAAAGAGGTCAGAATTGGGAGTTTGTGTCATGCAATTCTAAAAAAAAGTCAGAATTGCGAATCTGTATTGTAATTCTGAAAGAAAAGTCAGAATTGTGTTTATATCTCGCAATTCTGAGAAAAAACGTCGGAAGTCAGAGTTTATATCCCGTAATTCTGACTTTATATCTTGCAATTCTGACTTTTTAACTCGCAAATGTGAGTTTATATCGCGCAATTCTGAGAAAAAAGTCAGAATTACTTCAGAACTCTCAATTGTGAGTTTTATATCACTCAATTTTGACAGTATAACTTGCAATTGCGAGTTTATGTTTTAGAACACTGGGGAAAAACTCAGAATTGTGATTCTGTATCATGTAATTCTGAGAAAGAAGTCAGAATTGTGAGTTTATACCTAGCAATTTTGACTTTATTACTCGCAGTTGTTTACATCTCAGAATACTGATAAAAAGAAGTCAGAATTGGGAGTATATATCGTTTAATTCTGTCTTTATATCTCACAATTCTGATTTTATTACTTGCAAATGTAAGTTTATATCACGCAATTCTGAGAGAAAAGTCAGTTTTTATCTCGCAAACTGACTTTATAACTCACAGTTACCAGTTTATATCTCAGAATACTGAGAAAAAAAGTCAGAATTGCGAATTTTCATCGTAATTCTGAAAGAAAAGTCAGAATTGTGTTTATATCCCGTAATTCTGACTTTATAACTCGCAATTGTTTATATCTCACAATACTGATAAAAAGAAGTTGTAAGTTTGTGTCATGCAATTTGAAGACAAAAAGGCAGAATTGTAAGATAAAAAGATGAAATCACCTTTTTTTTATTCAGTGGCAGAAACAGGCTTCTCTCTTTAAGATTACTGATGGCATATTTACCCACTGTATTAACAAAAAGATGCAATATAAGCAAGTCTTAAACAGCATGAGGAGCCATTACAATGACAATTTCAACAGCTTTGATGGTAAGTTTAAATTGAGGGGAATGTTGGTCTAAATTTGGGCTTGTCAGTAAATGCAACACACTTAGTTTGCTGTAAGCCCGTGTTTTGACTGATTCAGACGTTTCAAAAGGAAAAGTCGATGTTCAAAGCTCACTGATTACGTCGGTATGTTTCACTCCCCACAGTGAGCTTTAAGCAAAGTTTGCAGTGTCCTTTAACTAAAACCCTCATTCAATAGCTGAGCCTGGGGTTAAAATGATTTTGGATCTTTAGATCCAAAAGGTTTTCGGAATCATCTTGGATCAGCGAGCAAAAGAATATTCTCACTTTAGCATTTCAACACCAGCTGTTCTTTAGTATTTGAACAGCTGGCGTTCACATGTCATACTGTTGTGCACTAAAGCACATGATTACAGAGGAAAGCTTCATGTTATAATTAGAACACAAAATCACGTGAATTAAACACTAATAAGCTCTATAATTTAGCTGACGTGCACCATCGCAAAGACTAAACAGGATGGTCGTTCACTTTGAAGTTACGTGCGGATAATGAGGCTGCTTTTACACTGCTTAGATGATGATTTCCCACCTCTTTTAATTGAGATATATGATGCTACTGTAATTGTCTAATTCTTTGCTATTTGCACATGCTACATTTTGTTTTCATAGACCGACAACAAACGAAATCGTCTCAGTGTGTGTGGTCTCATTAACGAACCTGTGATTATATTCGGCTCTTATTAAAGAACCAGGCATTGACAAAAGCAGAAAATTGGGAAAGCAAGAATTTCTATTGCAAGAATAGCCACAAATACATTGTATGGGTCAAAATGATCGATTTATGCCAAAAATCATTAGGATATTAAGTAAAGATCACATTTCATGATGATATTTTGTATATTTCCTACCATAAATATATCAAAACAGATCTTTTGATTAGTAATATGCATTGCTAAGAACTTAATTTGGACAACTTTAAAGGCTTTTTTCAATATTTAGATTTTTTTTTTTGCCCCCTCTGCCAGGGTTTGGGTAAAGGGAAGAGGCGAGGACTCAATAATGCAGAGTAAGGGCTTTTTATTGGTAAGTAAAAATAAAACAACAACAAAAACTACCCCGAGGGGGAAAAAGGCTAGCTGGTTGGCAACACAGCTGGGCACACAAGGTAGGGCAGGACACAACAAGATTCAAGCAATGACAAACTGGCACAGGACTGCAAACACAAGGAGAATAAGCAGGGAGCAAATGAGGCAGGTAACAAGGGAAACACAGGTGGGGCAAATTAACCAATAATCAGGAAACAAGATGGGTGGGTTCAAGACAATAGACTTGAGAGCACATGGCACAAGAAACCAAACAAGACAAAAGCCATGTGCTCACACAAAACAAAAACACAAGCACATGGCCAGCAATACAAATCACAAGCCATGTGCTTGAAAAAAAAAAAAAAAAAAAAAGACACGAACACACAGCTAATGAGAAACTGCGTGTTCACACAATACATGACATGAAAGCACCCAGCCGAAAACACAATTCGCGTGCAACAACACAAGACAACAAGAAAAGCACGCGGCCGAACACAAACCGCGTGCCATACAAAACACAAATCCACATGACAGGGGAGCGAAGGGCCGGAGCGAACTCGAGACCGCACGCTCCCACAACAAGACAGAACATGGAGTGTGAGTGTCTGAACCCCGACATGAAACCGAAACTCAACAAGACATGAGTGCCAGGATCCGAACACCACACTCCAACAAGAAACAAGGCATAAAAACAACATACAACAGAAGACAGGGAAATCAAAACACAAAAACAAAGAGGGGAGGGAGGGAAGGGAGCCAAGCCATAGCCAAAAGGAAAGCCCAGAAAGTCTTGATGGAACCAGGGAGGCTCAGGCAGTTCAGGAGTCCCAGCAGGAGGCCAGGGTGGAGCTGGAGGGATGAGCCAGTGTGGCTCCGGCCAAACAGAAACCCTGGTGGACGGCCAGGGCGGGACCGGAGGGATCGACCAAGTAGGCTCCAGCCAAACAGGAACCCCGGGCGGGTGGCCAGGGCGGGACCGGAGGGATCAACCAAGTAGGCTCCAGCCAAACAGGAACCCCAGCGGGCGGCCAGTGCGGAGCTGGAGGCACAAACCAGGGAGGCTCTGGCCTAACAGGAACCCCAGTGGGGGACCAGAGCGGGGTCGGAAGCACAGACCAGGGAGGCTCCGGCCTGACAGGAACTCTGGTGGACGGCCAGGGCGGGGCCGGAAGGACAGACCAGACAGACCACTTCTGGAGTACTGGCAGGGGGCCAGGGCGGAGCTGAGAGCTTGGTAGGCAAGGGTGGAGCCCGTAGCAAGAGTCAGCACAGCAAGGCTCTTGGGCGGAGCCAGAAGTGCCCTTGTCAAGGGAAGCTAAGATTCCTCAGCTTCTCCATCTCCCACAGGCTGAAAGGTTGATCGAGGCAGATGTTAAAAACCTCCTTAATATCAGCCTCATTGTAGTCCAGATTGTCCATTTCAATGAGGTAGTCGCATGGAAAGTGCACAAAACACACAAAACAATCGGTCTGTGCAAAAAACGGAACAGTATTAATATAATTTTTATATAAACACGCTCAGGACAGTTGGACATTGCTGTGGATCACAGGTAAAAAATGATATAAATACTGTTCAGTTTCTTGCACAGACCAATTGTTTCATGTGTTAAGACCTCACAGTATCGTCACGAGCCACAGGGTTTAATTTGTTTTTGTCTGTGGATGTTTTTTTGACTCTCAAAGCCATGGGTCCCATTGACTGCCATTATATGACTGACAGACTGCAACGGTTTGAGTTAAAAGTCTTCGTTTTTGTTCTACTGAAGAAACAAAGTCACCTACATCTTGGATGCCCTGGGGGTAAGCAGATAAACATCTACTAGCAATTTCTGAGTGAAAATTGTTTTGAAGCAAAAGTTTTTTTCAATGCATGTTCTTGACAGATTTCACGAGATTCACACTAAAACCGTGTCATGTTTCTTGCCATAAGAACTCCAGTCCCTATAGGTGGTTTACCTTATAGTGCGTATGTGGTGCATCACAGTGTGGCGTGCCATTCTTAATAAATAGGCCTGTGCTGTCGATTGATTTTTGTTTTTCTATTTACAGAGCAATCTTATAATGTGTTTTGCTTGTGTATAATTTATCAGTCAGGTTGTCGGCGTGTTTGGGCCTTGCAGTTGATGCAGTGTTCCTGGGGATTTACATTAGAAACCATGTGCTCTGAGCTCTCGGTTCAGAATCATTCACTGCGTCAACACCGCATCACTTATTACCCCAGCCTCAGTGTACCACATTTAGTCAGTCACATGAAAGCCACTTCTTGAATACTTAATTTCAATAGAATAGCAGCTACGCCCTAAAAGACACAGGCATGCTGAAAATGTGGACTCAATCAAAAAGTTAGATCACAGCGTTTAAAGTCAAGTCACTCTTCACTGGACTGGTTGATGTTGAAAAGGTAAAACATGGAAACGTCAAATACAACCATACTGGTTTTCTTTGAAAAGAATAGTTCACTCAAAAATGGACATTTGCTGAGAATTTACTCAGGGCATTAAAGATGTACACTCTTAAAAATAAAGGTGCTTCACGATGCCATAGAAGAACCTTTTTGTTTAAATGGTTCCATAAAGAACCTTTAACATCTAAAGAACCTTTCTGTTTCACAAAAAGAAAGTTCTTCAGACTATAAAAAGGTAAGAAAGAGAAGGTTCTTTAAAGAACCTTTGACTGAATAATTCTTTGTGGAACCAAAAATGGTTCTTTTATGGCATCGCTGTGAAGAACCTTTTAAAGCACCTTTATTTTTAAGAGTGTAGATGAGTTTGTTTCTTCATGGGAACAGATTTGGAGAAATGTAGCATTACATAACTTGCTGACTATTGGATACTTTGCAGTGAATGGATGCTGTCAAAATAAGAGTCCAAACAGCTGATAAAAGCACCACTAATTCACATGACTCCAGTCTAAGTGAAAATCTGCATGTTTACAAGAAACAAATCCATCTATTAGGGCGTTTTAATTCATAATAACTCTTCTCCTATAAAAAAAGATAATCCCCTGTTGTTCTCTCAAATCAAAAAAACACCCATATATTAGTTGAACTGTTTTGGACTGTTTTTGCTTGTAAACAGTGCTTGATCTTTGCATATTTCTCATCTGATTTAGACAAGATGACTTTTTCACTGGAGAAAACAATAGTTTTAAACATTGGTTTAAGTTAAAAAATGTCTTAATGATGGATTTGTTTCTTCAAACACAGCTTTTTACTACACAAAATGTTAACTGATGGATTGGAGGGGTGTGGATTACTTGTGGATCCATTGATGAGTAAGTGATGCTACATTTCTCCAAATCTGTTCCCATAAAGACACAAACTCATCCACATCTTGAATGGCCTGAGGATGAGTAGACTTTCATCAAATTTTCATTTTTTTGGGGTGAACTATTCCTTTAAATAGATGATTTGTGGGAAGAGGGTTAACAATTTCCCCCTATTGATCCGAACTGGTTTCCCACATCTGTTGGGCCCAATCTGCCTGCCTCCATGGCACATCCTGTTCTGATTAAAGATTTAATCGTGCGTGGTTCTGTGCGTGTCACTATGATCTGACTTTACCGCCAGGGCGCTTTTGTCAATCCGAATGCTTTGCTCATGTCTCGGCAGAGCTGTGCTTTATTAAAACTGGAATGTTTCAGGCACCTCGTCAGCATAATTATTCCAAAAGTGTGCACTGCTGAGAAAAAAAAGAAATGTTCGCAAGGCAAGTACAGATTCCTTGATGTTGCCGTGAAGTTATAAAATCCCAAGAGAGTCGCGAGCAGACAGAGAATGTTGTTTGCGAAGTTGAAAGTCACGAAGACTTCGAATTACGTGTTTGAGAAGATCTCCACCCTGAAGAAACAATTAGATGTCATAGTCTTTTATTTTGACTATTTCTAGTAAGATTAAACTGTATGAGAGAAATCCAGTTATGTTCCGAGATCTATGTGTGTTGTTGGTCCAGAAATAACATTCCCACCAATGAACTTATACTATTTTTATATAACTTATACTATATTTATGATAGGAAATGTACAAAATAAATTCATAGAACATGATCTATACTTAAAATCGATTATTTTAACCCATACAATGTGTTTTTGGCTATTGCTACAAATACATCCGTGCTACTTAAGACTGGTTTTGTGGTCCAGGGTCACATATATTTATTTTTAAGTACCTATTTCAACTGATTGAGTATGCATTAGAGTATAAACTGTGTTCTTTAAATTATACAATGTGCTTTTCATCTAAATGTGAATAACTCGCTTCCCTAAATCCAAATCCAGCGTTTATGCTTCCTTGTGGCCCGTGACAAAGAAAGTGAAGAGCCAATTCATCATCATACCCTTAGTGCTGATGACTAAGTGCAGCATTTTTGTGCCAAGCGTCTTACACAGCTGTTGGGGAGATGTTTTATAAACTAATCCTCTTATCAAGATCCCTCGCTGGCTCACCTGCAGGGGCAGAGGAAGGCCTCACCTGGACCTGGAGCAGGGGCTGAAGACACTGTACATTGTTTACTGCTATCTGTTAGTTTACCCCTAGCAGGCCAGTATCTGCCTTATCTCAGCTGGGATTCTTCTGCCTTTTCAAGCCGCTAAGGTGAGCGTGACGCACTGTCAGTGTGCTAGAGAAAATAGAGGTGAGAGGGAAAGCCAGAGAGAGAAACCCACAAGACAAATGTCATTGAGGTTGCTCCTTCATAGCTCAGGACACATAATTGTGTGGCAAATAAATGTTATATATAATCTAATGACTATTAATTATATATACAGTATATATTGGCCATATATTGGCCATGTTTCACTTCATAACATGGTTGAACGACTATTTTAACAGTGTCCTTACCTTTTTAGGCCTTGAACATGTCAGTTGCATTGCTGTCTGTGCAGGGTCAGAAAGCTCTCGGGTTTCATCAAAAATATCTTCATTTGTGTTCAGAAGATGAACAAAGGTCTTACATGTTTGGAAAGACATGAGGGTGAGTAATTAATGACAGAATTTTCATTTTTGGGTGAACTATCCTCAGGAAAATTATTATTTGCTCTTAATTTGATCGCATTGCTGTCTAGGAGAAACAGCTGAGATATTAAAAAGGTCTCATGTCTTGTTCTTCTCTAAGTGAAGGTGTTTTAATGGCATAGCCTTTCTAGTATTGCAAAGCGTATTAATGCGTTGACTGCGTTCATTCATTTTTGGTTTGCTTACATTCTTTTCAGGTTCTAATTTAAGACAGACTGCTGAAGTAATTACTGTACAGCTGAATTCCCATGTTCTCAGTTTAACAGTGAGCTAGGCTCAACAAACAAAAACTTTGCCCTCATTTCTTCATGACGGTAACTGACAAACTTGTTCTTGATCCTAAAAAAACTCGTCAGGCAATAATCAGTGGTGAATATGAGAACATTAATCTAAAAGAAGCCTTTATAAACCACCAAACATGAAATGAATAGTTGCTATTTTTGGAAAATCTAGTCAACAGGACCTCTAGGAGAGAATCTGACTGTCTAAAGTTTGAGGGAAAACACTGAATCTTCCAACCAAACACAACTGGGAGTCTTCGGGTGACTTCCAAGATAATGCAACTCTGCTACAATATGCAATAACTACAATGTCTGCTTAGATAAAGCAGGACACATTTCCCAGAAATCTAAAAATGGAAACTGGTGGAGATACAGTAGACGTGAATCAATCCCCTAAACTCCAGAGAGAAACCTTACTTGCTGATGTTTATAAAATGTCAAGGAATTGCTGTTAACAGTAAAAAGTAGCTTCTTTATTGTTTTTCTTCTCTGTACACTCTTAAAAATAAAGGTTCTTTACTGGCATTTTGGTTACATAATGAACCTTTAACATCCATGCAACCTTTACATTCTTCAAAAGGTTCTTTATAGTGGAAAATGTTCTTTGAATTTTTAAATGTTGTTTACACTAAGAAAAATGAAAAATTACCCAAAAATGAAAATTCTGTCATTAATTATTGACCCTTGTGTTGTTCCAAACCCGTAAGACCTTCATCTTTAAAACAATAAATCAAGATATTTTTGATGAAATCCAAGAGCTTTCTGACACTAGACAACTACACTCTTAAAAATAAAGGTGCTTCAAAAGGTTCTTCAAGCAATGCCATAGAAGAACCATTTTTGGTTCCACAAAAAACCAAACAGCAAAAGGTTTTTTAAAGAACCATTTCTTGCTTACCTTTTTTAATCTGAAGAACCTTATTTGCCACAAAGAACCTTTTGTGAAACAGAAAAGTTCTTCAGATGTTAAAGGTTCTTTATGGAACCATTTAGACAAAAAGGTTCTTCTATGGCACCGTGATGCACCTTTATTTTTAAAAGTGTAAAAACGTTCAAGGCCTTATAAAATATTAAGGACATCCTTAAAATAGTCCGTCAGTGGTTCAACTGTAATGTTATGAAGCTACAAGAATGCTATTTGTGTGCAAAGAAAGCAAAAATAACGACTTTATGCAACAATTTCTTCTCATGATAGTTGTGTTGCTTTCTATGCAGGGTCAGAAAGCTCTTGGATTTAATCAACGAAGGTCTTACAGGTTTGGAAGCACACGAGGGTGAGTGATTAATGACAGAATAAAATTTTTGGGTGAACTATCCCTTTAAGAACTGTTCACTTGAAAGGTTCTTTAAAGTACCAAAAATGGTTCTTGATTACATCACTGCAAAAACCCAGTGAAAAAACAATGTAGTGTTTTTGGACGTTTTTAGAGATTCAAAGTAGTTCTTGATGATTTTACACATGAGCAACGTTCTTCTGTGGCTTCAAGCCTTTATTTTCCATGTCTATAAACATAAACACCTTTGTAAGCACTTGAATCAGGTTCTCCTGATGGTCATTAACAGTTGATTGCATTGCTGCAGCCCTAAGTTCTTCAACAGTGTTTAGAGCTTCAACAGTTTACAAATCAGTCTGCCGCTCTAGGGGCCGTTTATGGAGCACGTCACCGCTTGTATCAGAGCACAAGTGCAACAGCCAGATTCTCGTTGACATCTAAACAAACCGAACTTTAAACAGAAGCATATTAATGAACTATGATGAAACGTTCCTCTTTCTGTTGATTGTCAAATAAGCTAAATATTTGAGGGTATGAAAAGTGTGTAATCAAATCGAGATTTAAATGCTGGGGTTTCATAAATGGCCATTAAATGCAGATGTTTTTCCATCCATTATGATTAGCCACACGGCATTGCACAGAAACATGTGTTGGTTTATTGCAACGGACGCCCCTCTCGATTTAGTTAAACGCTACAAGTGTTTCAGGATGCGAGCCATCTTGTTGTTAACCCTGCAAAAAAAAAAAAAAAAAAACCATCGGATTATCTAATCCACCGAATTTAACAACTCTTAATGACGACGGTAATTCATAAAAGTGTTTTTTGCATCTGCCATTAGAATGATGAGGAAGTCCACTGGGATGAGGTTTAGGAACAGCCCATCTCTCTTTCCAGCCGTCTTGATGCCGTTTATCTTTCATTCCCTACAAGGGCGAGTTTGTCTTTCACAACAGCCTCCATCCCGTGGGTCTTTACGTCCACATGAAGCACTGGCTAATACATTTGCCTGCTCATCAAGCATAAACTAATGTGTATTGGCTTACCACTTTTCACATGATTAATTCCCACGTACAGGGAGGAATGCGGTCCCTTGGAGATCAACGGGGTGTTTTTAACTCTCTGGGATGAGCCAGCGCCGCAGACAGACCGAGTTGAGAAAAAGGGAGCGAGCGCAACAGTTTATTGATAACAGGTGGTCATGCATGCCGAGACGTTAACGATAACCAGCTGTGAGGCCGGTCTCGCGCCAAGCGCCCGGTCGGAGGACCGCAGAGAGGTTGGCCAGCTTTTACCTGACCTGATCTATTAGCTCATCAGTTCTGCTTTTATTGTTTTCTGGGGTCAGACGCAGCTGACTAAATCTTGACACAGCGAGCATCATTACTCCGTGGTAGAGAATCACTTAGCTGCACATGTGTCAGGCAGCATATCCTGTAAAAATAGTGTTAGAAACATTGTGTTCGTTCGCCTTGGTCCTCTGCTCGAGAGGCCTTCACATGTCATGCCAAATGGATCTCCCCTCCAGTCTCTGGTCTGATAAAGATGGGGTGCGTTAAGAGAGAAAAGGTTTGTACCCTCTAAAGCAAAGCCAGACATCTGTAGACTCGATGAAGACCAAGAGCAAAGAACTTAAAAGCTCTTTCAAAAAGACAAAAGGCTACTTCAAAATTTCAGTGTATTGCTTGCCATTCGTTTGTCATTATTTGTGAAATTTACTAGCAGTTTCTGAGTGGAAAACCATCTTTAGGAAGTCTTTAGGAAGATTCAAGTCTGTAAATGACTGAAGCAGGTTGTATTGTTTCTTGGTGCATCTAGTGACCAAATTTAAAAGGAATTGAAACATTTTTGATGCACATATAGGCATTTATTTTTTATGTGTTTGTGTGCATGTCCACATTTTATTGGCATCTTGATGCTTCCATTCCATGTGCATTGAAATACATAGAAAGGAGCTTTTCGAATTGTTTCCGACCTATCCTAATCTCATGACAAAAATATGTACCTGTGGGAACTTTTTACGCAAAATACGTACTAAGTACACATCACTGCAGTTTCCAACAGAAATGAATACTTGAGGCGGTAAAAGAGTGAGCACTTCTAATCGTTTTCGTACACAGTTATGATTACAGCTCCATATGTTTCGCTTTCCAGACGTAACAAGCTTGCTCGTTAGCTCAGATGGAACAAAATTGGACTTAGGATGCGGAATCCTTGGATATGAATCCTGTCAAAAACATGACTCACGATGAAAGAGTTGAAAGATGAGCGATCGAAAAACAAGCTAAAATGGCATGCTTGTGATTTCGATTTTACATCACATTTGCTTTTGTTCATGCTGTCGGGTAGGTTTAGGTGTAGTGCAGGTTGTGCGTTATTTTAAAACATTATGGAGCATTATATAATCAATGTACATTTCAAGTCAGAACTGTGGAGACACATACACAAACAACGTCACATAAAACAGACCATATGTGACCCTGGACCACAAAACCAGTCATAAGTGTAAATTTGTCGAAATTGAGATTCACACTTCATCTGAAAGCCGAGTAAATAAGCTTTTCATTGATATATGGTTCGAAAAATAGGACAAAGTTTGTCTGAGATACAACTATTTAAACACCTGGAATCTGAGGGTGCAAAAAATCTAAATATTGAGAAAATCGCCTTAATAGTTGTCCAAATGAAGTTCTTAGCAATGCATATTACTAATCAAAAATCAAGTTTTTATATATTTATGGTAGAAAATTTACAAAATATCTTCATGGAATATGATCTTTACTTAATATGCTAATGATTTTTGGCATAAAAGAAAAATCGATATGTATTTTTGGCTATTGCTACAAATATACCCGTGCTACTTAAGACTGGTTTTGTGGTCCAGGGTCACATATGTATGTTCATCTGTTCTGTGGAAAAAACCAAACACTCTTTTTGTCCACTCTTTTTGTCCACTCACATCGACTATGTCAGGTAACGTACATGGCAGTATTTTGCGTCTTGCGAAAAAGTTCCCACAGGTACATTTTCGTCATGAGATCAGGCTGCTTTCTAACCATGTGAACTGAAGAAACACTATACTATATGTCATTGTTGTAAACTGAACAGAAACACACACATGATCTCCTGTGCCCAGATGAGATTCGGCGGGACTGGACAATCTGAAGCAGATGCGATGAGAAGCGAGACCACATGGCCAAGATCAACAATCAGGAAGACATGCTTCTGGCTCAACGCTGTAGATGCACTTGAAGGTGAGGTGAAATAAGATGCCCTCCAAATTTACCAGCAGCTGCTTGAAAGTTCCACGTTCTGCATTGAGCCATGCTGGAAATGGCAAACGATGCATCAGATAAGTGTATCTCCATTGTTCTCTTTCATCATGAGGTTGGAATCATTGCCAGAAAGATGTTATCAGTTAAATGCAATCCATATAGAACGCTATAATAAATGCTCTGTCGCATTAGGCCACTAATTGTGGTCTCAAGGCTAAAAGCCTGCCAAGCACAACACGAAAATGAGTTTCGAGGAGAATGAGGGGGTTGGAATGAGATGCCCCCCGCCCTCACGTCACCGTCACGCCCGTCATTTTTGCCTGTATCAACAGCTCTGCTGAATGGAGTGGCGAAGAGCACCTGATGTTCTGCTATCCACACATACTCTCGTTCTGTCACTCACGTTAATGAATAAGAGCCCCCATGGCTCACCCCACTTCCATGGCATAGCTCAGGAGGAGCGGGACCCCCAGGGGGGGCAGTGTCAAGGGTAAAATGCTCACACACACACATTCAGATGCATCGTGTTATGCATTTGTGATCATAATTTCTCAGTATGTTTGTTTTTACACCACTCCTACTGAAGTGACAAGTATCAGTGCTAAAGCAGATGAACAGTGTGCAGTTCTGCACAAGCATGCAAGTGTCAAAAAATGTAATACAAAAAGAGTATTTTTGTCTTGTTTTCCAACTAAAATGTCAAAAAAATCCTAAACAAGATAAATTAAGGGTGGATTCACCACTGTCTTTCAAAAAAACTTGGCTGTCTAATGGAGTACAAAGGCAAAAGTTAAGTCAGTGCCTCATGACTATAGCAAAAACTGAGAAAAAGGGCTGTGATGATCTTCATGTATCCCAGTTGTGCTTTTCAAAACTAATTGCTGTTTTTAAAAAAAAATAAATAAATAAAATGTGTACTATTGGCAAGTTAACTATAAAAAGTGACTTACGTTACATAGAAAGTGTACATTAAAAGTTTATATACCATAAAAATGGACAAAAACATTAAGACTTATGACCATTACACCAACAGGAACTTTAATGACATTGCATTCATACATACACGTAAAAAATAATATAGATTTGGTTCCCCCTTTGCAGTTATAATAGCTTGCACTTTTCTGGGATGGCTTTCCCCAAGATTTTGGATTGTTTCTGTGGGAATATTTGCCCATTCATCCAAGTAGAGGCATTGGTCAGGCACTAATTTTGGACTTTTACCCCTTTTCCACCAGCATGAACTGGGTGCTAGTTCAGAGTGAGTGTTTTTGCTGGTTCAGATTTGGTTAGGCTAGCAAGCCTTTTAAGAACCGGTTTGCCTTTCAACTGGCTTTGTGCACTGGGGCACAGTCATGCTGGAGTAAAAAAGGGCCTTCCTCAAACTGTTTCCATAAAGCTGTAAGCATAACATTGTCCAAAATGTCTTGGGATGTGGAAGCATAAAATGTCTCATTCTCTGGAAGTAAGGGGCCTAACCCAACCCCTAAAAAAAAACAGCCATTATTCCTTCTCCAACAAACTTTACAGTTGGCACAATGCAGTCAAGCAGGTGACGTTCACCTGTCATCCACCAAACCCAAACCTAACCATCATGGCCTTCGAATCATCCCCATATTCCAATTGGCTTCATCACTCTGTCTCCTCTCCACCAGTAAGCTGGTGTGTGGTGGGCGTTCTGGCGTTCAGGTGGATGCTGTACACTGGTG
The DNA here is from genome assembly GCF_049309525.1 of Garra rufa. Taxonomy (NCBI): domain Eukaryota; kingdom Metazoa; phylum Chordata; class Actinopteri; order Cypriniformes; family Cyprinidae; genus Garra; species Garra rufa. The sequence continues at coordinate 7,101,477 of NC_133380.1, read as the reverse complement.
GTGGATGAGGAGATACCCCTGACACTGTAAAGCGCTTTGAGTGTCTAGAAAAGCGCTATATAAATGTAACGAATTATTATTATTATTATTACTAACCTCCCTACCACAGAACAGGTTTCTACTGCTCCAGAGTCCAGTGGTGGCTGCTTTACACCACACCATCCAACGCTTTGCATTGTACTTGCAGATGTGAGGCTTGCATGCAAGTGCTCAGCCATGGAAACCCATTCCAGGAAGGTCCTGCACAGTTTTTGTGCCGATATGAATGCCAGTGGAAGTTCAGAGCTCTGCAGCTGTGGAATCACTTGAGCGTTGTCGACTTTTAGGTACAATGCGCCTCAGCACTCAGTAACTCCATTCTGTGACTTTATGTGGTCTTCTGCTTTGTGGTTAAGTTGCTGCCGTTTCTAAATGCTTCCACTTTCTAATAACACCACTTGCAGTTGACCATGGAGTATCTAGCAGGGATGGAATTTCATGAATCGACTTTTTACAAAGATTGCATCCTATCGCAACACCACTCTTGATTTCACTGAGCTCTACAAAACGACCCATTTTTTTTTACCGCAAATGTTTGTAAATGCCAATTTATCCAGTAGAGCAGATGTGAGGTCAGGCACTGATGTTGGACAAGAAGACCTGGCTCACAATTTCTGTCCCAGTTCATCCCAAAGCGGAGGTCAGGGGTTTGTGAGAGCCAGTGAAGTTCTTCCATACCAAATTCATCCAACCATATCTTTATGGACCTTGCTTTGTGCACTGGGGCACAGTCATGCTGGAGTAGAAAAGGGCCTTCTTCAGTCTCAAACTGTTCCCACAAAGTTTGAAGCATAGCATTGTCTAAAATGTCTTGGGATGCTGAAGCATTATGATTTCCCTTCACTTGGAGTAAGAGGCCTAGCCCAACCCTTGCAAAACAAACATTATCCCTCTTCCACCAAACTTTACGGTTGGCACAATGCAGTCCAGCAGATGATGTTCACCTGGTATCCACCAAACCCAGTCTCGCCAAACAGTGGATTCAGCAGAGCGTTTGGCGACTTTTATGCACCATGCGCCTTAGCACTCAGTAACTCCACTCTGTGACTTTATGTGCTCTTCTGCTTTGTGGCTGAGTTGCTGCTGTTCCTAAATGCTTCCACTTACTAATAACACCACATGCAGCTGACCATGGAATAAGTATCAGCGATGGAATTTCACAAATTGACTTGTTGCAGAGGTGGAATCCTATCACAAAACCACACTTGAATTCACTGAGCTCTTCAGAATTACCTTTTTTTTTTTAATTTAATTAATTTTTGCATGACTAGGTGCTTAATTGTATATACCTTTGACAATGAGTCTGGCTGTATGTCCCAATACTTTTGTCCATACACACCCTAAAACAATGCTTATAGGCAACAACTGTTGGCCTATTGGTTAACTTCAAAGTTACCCAATATATTTAGACTTTGAGTTTTATTTGCTGTTCTCTAGCAGAAGGTGAAACGTGGTCCTCCGATCACCATTAGAAATCCAGTGAAAGCGAAACTATGGAACAGGGCCCGTATTTACACCCACCCATAATCGTCCACTTCTCCGTCCAAACCACAGGCATTTGACTGATGGATGGAAAGATGGGTAAATAATTTAATATATTATTCACCTAAGCAGAATTTTATTCGGCGTGAGCAGCATTTGGGTTTTTTCACTGCTTTGGGCACACGCAAAGTACTCTTGGCATAAACACAAGTCAAGATACCACACTGTAAATGCCTGAGCCTGTTTACTCGGTGCAGTAAACGCTTTGAGGGCAATTAAATGTCCCACTCCCTAATCTCCAGTGGGAAATGAAAATGTCTGTGGTCTATTGGGTCACTGACCTGTCAGTCTGAGAGATTGACAGGTCATGCTCACAGCAAGACAGGGAGGTAATTATGGGGCGGTCAGTCTGATTAATGAACTTTGACCATTCAGGTCAGCATAAATGACAGTTATGAGAAATATTAACTCTTACAGACGTCATAAAAAAGGCCTGGCTTCAACTAATTGGATACTTTTGGCTGCGTTTAGCAAAAGCATTTCCACAATTGGTTCTGTCAAAGGTGGTAGGAAGGTCTGTAATTCTTAACCCGTTGACCAGCACTACTAGCCTGTTAAAGTTTTCTGTTTCAAAACCTAGAGAGCTGTGTATCTGCATTCATTCTACTGTACTTTGTTTTTGGCTAAACTCAAAACCAGCATTGCATGTATCCCTCTTCAAGAAGAAAGTCTCACAATGCAATCCAAGAAGTTTTTTTTTTTTTTTTAAATGCTTAATAATATTTTAACCAATACTTTGAGTCTCCTGCTGTTAACTTAGCAGCATGTTAAAATTGAACACTGTAAAAAAGTATATTCAATATTTTTGACTCGTTTTATATGTAAACATTCTTTAAATGTTTAAAAAATGTTGAGGTGTACTCAGCATTTTTGGTCCAGTACAAATATCTAACCATTACTAAATTAAGATACATTTACTTGAAAAGCAAAATGACACAAAATTGCTTTTTTTTGCTTTTACACAAGGAAAAAATGAATAAATAAAATCTGCCAATGGGGTAAGAAAACATCTTTTCCACTTGCAGATTTTCACATTTAATTTTGATATTTTTTCTTTAGAAACAGTGTTTTGGGGTTTATTTATTTATCATTTTATGGTTATTTTTTATTTTATTTATTTATTTATTTTTTGCTGAGAATTGAAATACTTGTCAGTAGATTTCCAGTGACAGTACATTTCCAGTACATTTCCAAAAAACTTAAACCAGTTTAAAACTGATTTAGCTGCTGGTGACCAACCAAGACCAAATTAAACCAGCTTAGACTTTTTTTTTTTTTCCTCAAAAGGAATTTTCAGTTAGGATCCAGTCTATGTAGGGAGCAGACAGCTAGACAGCTCAGTAAGTTTTAAAACAGATCTTTAGAAAAGTGTTTGCAGTGTTTCGCAATCATTATCGTCCTTATTTCCGTTCAATTACAAGAGAAATTGTCCCCGTCAATCTGCTAATCATTAGATTTCTGTATAAACGTTCTTTTTCATTAGTGGTTTTCAACCACGTTTGCAGTTTGTTGGGCAAGATCTATTTTTCTTGCTTTTCCAACAGCTCCAATGCATTTTAGTGTACGTTAGTGGGCACAAAACTGTCTTTCCTTGATTTTGCTACAACAATAACTCCATTGCTGGTTCTTGCAGTATGATAAATTTTCCTTCCAGATCCATTTGTCATAAACGGACCTTGTCCACCCTGTCCCCCTTCATTTGCTGCCCTCTCGACAACTGCAAAGCAGCATACAGAGCTTCCGTGACTCTTGGGACGATATACATTGAATGCCCGTGAGCTGATTAATAAAGCAGAGGGCTGATGGGAAATGAACCGCAAACTTACTCAAACAGCAATAAAACAAGTCAGGATTCACAAATCTGCATTAAGAAGGCCCTGTGCTATTTGCTCCCCCTCCTTCCTCCTTTCACGCTGATTTATAAAACAGGACTGGCTGTAATTGACTCCCCCTCGGATCCTAATATAAAGTTATAATCGGACTCGGGCCTGCGAGCCAGGTCTCCGCCACACGTTTAAAAGCAAATAGAGCAAACTGCATGGAGCACAGAAACACAGCCATGAATGATGTCTCTGTGAATGTTGGCTAAATTAAGCGGCAAGGGTTGATTTAGGCCATCTCGCTCCTCTCTCTCTATCTTTTTCTCGCCTTCTCTGTTGTTTTAGGGTTGCATCCACCAGTTCTTGTGCTTGTGGATGCATAAAGGTTTAAAAATTAAAATTATACAAAGACCTTAGTGTTGTTGACTAAAACTTTTGTTAGTTGAAGTAAAACGGAAATAAAATATAAATATTAGATTAAAAACTTGAAGTACTAAAATTACTGAAACTGAAAAAAATAAATAATAATAATTGAAATTTAAACTAAGGGTAAATGATGTGACGGCTAAATTTTCTGTCCAATTGCATTTTTTCAGTTAAAAATTGGTTTAAATGTGTAAAAAAGATGTCATATACAGTCAAGTCCGAAATTATTAATACCCCTGGCAAATTCTGACTTAAAGTTACTTTTATTCAACCAGCAAGTTTTTTCTTTTGACCGGAAATGACATAATAAGACAATGTACAAGATGCATCATTGTGGAAAAAAAATATTTCTCAGCTTTCTCAGCTGTCACAGTCTATGGGAAAATCCAAAGTTCTATACCATTCCAAATAGTCCAAGCTGTTCTAAAGCATCCTAATTACCTTGATTCATTGGGAACAGCTGTTTTAATCAGCTCAACAGGTGAAAAACAGAAGCTCTCTGCTGTTGGTTTGTGGACAGTGGGAGCTAAAGATCAGGGTGATGGCAAGGAGACCCTCCAACCTGAAAGAGTTGGAGCTCATCGCTAAAGATGAATGGGCAAAAATCCCAGTGGAGACATGCAAAAAGCTGGTCAGCAATTATAGGAAGCGTTTGATTGCTGTAATGGCCAATAAAGGCTTTTCTATTAATTATTGAGAAGGGTATGAATAATTTTGAACATGACACTTTTTGTTCAAATGTAAATAAAGGATGAGCAATATTTATTTTTCACAATGATGCCTCTTGTACATCATCTTATTATCTTTAGGGAGAAGCCTGTGTCATTTCCGGTCCAAAAAAAACTTGCTGTTTGAATAACAGTAACATAAAAGTCAGAGTTTGCCAGGGGTATGAATAATTTCATAATATACAAACAAACTTTATCCGATGATTTCCATTTTATGAAATATCATGTGGTGCGACCATCAAGAAACTACCATGGGACTTTTATGTTGAAATCCATTCAAAGATAGGACAGTGCATCATATACCAATTTGTCAAGCATTAAACTGATTTGTAACTCTCTTTCAAATTTGGAAAAATATAACCTTTTTAACGGCTGGTATAGTTATTTGGGTATCATGTGGTATGACCTTAAAATAACAATGAATATTAAGTTATTTCTTTTTATTATAAATTTCATAGTGACCTTTTGTGGGAAGCTAGCTTGTTTTGTTCAGGTGGCCAATTCTGTGCTTGTAAATTTTGACTGAATTTAAAATATCATGTGGTGCGACCACTGCAGAGTGGTTTCCATTATAGATATATGTCCCAGATTGGTGGTTTTTTTGTGTATTTATGTTCAACTGATGGTTTATATACATAAAATACTTCATTTTAGTATCATTTAGATTAGTTTTATTCAATTTACAGGAAAAGTAAGTCAGCTAACTACATTTAAGAAGCAACTCTAAAATTGTAGAACAAAAATATGACATTTACAAAAACTCAAAAGAAATGCAAATTCTTCATTTCTAAAGACTTTAATAACTAAGAGTGAGAACATCTAAAAAATGTTAAGGATGTTAAGGAAATTTATTAATTTTAATATAAATCATGGTCACACCACATGACATATTTTAAGGCTACGGCCAATTCATCTAGATGAAAAAACACAAAAATTACTTAATTTAAAATTTCAATATGAATTTATGTGTACACAACATTCTTAATGTTTGAACAATTACAATAGATATTATAATTTTTTGTATTTTAAAATTGGCCTAGTGAAAATCCTTATACGTCAATGACCCCTAAATAGAAATAAAATCTTAAAGTGAAAACTGAAAATATACAAAATGTACTGTACCCAATATGTACAGTGCATTTCACATGTTTCTTATTCCCAGAACTTCCTTTATTTGCGAGTTTAAAAAAATTAACATTTTTAGATCCCACTGTGGTTAAACCAGATTAAACCACAAGTTTCATTGGGCAATTCGTTATTTAGAGTAGAAGTTCTTATCATACAAGAATAAACGTTTTCATCGTGGTTTGGCATGTGCATTGAGCTGATATGCATTATTTGATTGTGTTAATATTATTCAAGACTTTAGATGTTTTCTTTTTGGTTAACAAAAGCTACAAAGCTCTTTATTTTCAAGCTGAATTCAGCAAGAGCTGTACCCCTGAAACAGGGACCAACAAACTACAAACCCTGGCAGTAAAGAGATCCTTGGAAGTAATTTAGTTGTAGTACATGCTGGGACTGATGGCACCCTTCAAAGCCAAAGTCACCCGGGTCATTAACTTCTGGCTTCACATCAGTGTAGTTTATCTGCCAGGTTTCACAATACTAACGGTTTTGTGCCAAATACTGCCTTAAACTTGTGCTATAACACAAAGAAGTAATACGGTGGATACACTTTTAAATCAAATTGTGCATATAATTTGTAATGAAAAATTATCTTCAAATTGAAAATATTGTTTATCCCCACTATACTCTACGATTTAAAAATTGGGGTTGGTAAGATTTTTTTAAAACATTTTTGAAAGAAATGCTCACCAAGGCTGCATTTATTTAATCTAAATAACAGTAAAAACAGTAAAATTGTGAAATATTATTACAATTTAAAATAACTGCTTACTTTTTCCATATATTTTAAACTGTAATTTATTTCTGTGATTCAAAGCAGAATTTTCAACATCATTACTCCAGTCTTTAGTGTCACATGATCCTTCAGAAATCATTCTAACATGCTGATTTGCTGCTTCTTTGTTCAATCTAAAGTTCTAGAGAACATTTCTTATATGCTATATGATATAGAAATCTTTTTTAACAATGTAAAATTTTACTGTCTGTTCTAATTGTTTAATTTCTTTAACAAAAATAAAAGAAATAAAAAAAGTTACCGACTTCAGACTTATGTTATACCTAATATCACAACTTTGTTCTGTCATTTTGTTCAGTTACACCAATATCATGATCAAATGAACACTGAGGGCAAACATTGCAAGCATCTACTATTGTTTCTCTGTGTTTAAGTAAGATTGTATGCATCTGTGAATGCGTGACCAAAGCATTGCTATCTGGCCAAAGTATTTTTCACACCCATGCATTTTCTGTTCTGAACTTTTTTGCAGAACACTTCAAAACAAATGAATTTGCAGGTGAATGAGAGACCATGACTAACAAAAAAACACCATCTAAGTCATGTTTTACATAAATGGCCAAACAGTCGAAATGGCAGCAATAGAAAGAATTTCACATTGCAAGTCAAAACATACTAAATTATATACTTAATAGTAGTAAATCACACTGTGAAGAACTTTATGTGCAGATAAAGAAACATTCTATAGCAAACCAAAACGGCCTTAGTTCGGCTTCCAAGGGTCATGCTAATGTACCTCGAATGCTATACGAGGACATTGAAGGAAAGAGTTCATCTGAAAGTTCCCGTTCGTTTGGTCGAGAGGCCGTCTAGTGTCGAGTTGATATGTGTTTTACAATTCACAGGGCATTTGATAGGTATGTGTCTTTGAGCAGCGCCCAGACGCTGGGATCCACACATAGCTGGTCTATGGCTTGGCAGCTCTTGCAAAACGTTTTATTTTCATAACCAAGGTTGTAATTCATTTGATACTGAAAAATATTGGTTTATTACAGCAGAAGTGGGGAAGAAATCAATGTCAGTATAAATCAAAAAAGTGATTTGTATTGTCAAATAAAACTTTAATTTGTTATTTCTTTTTAACTAAGTTCAGTGCATAATTTTCATTATTTGTACGGTAACGGCAGTTGTTATGACTTTGACAGTTGAGTTCAGCAATGCAAAAAGAAGAAACCCACATACCGTAGTTGATTTTGATAAGGTGCATGAGCGTTAAAGGATAACCAATTTTTGTTACAGCAGTCAGTTTGCGACCCATGAAACCTTCGCCACCACCGTGGCGGCAGGCATACCAGAACATGTATCTATGCTTACGTAAACAGACGTAAAAATCCTGAGAACAGAAACAGAGAGGGAGAGCAAAGAAAGATAACATGTTGAAAAGTGCAAATCAAACACTTACCAGCATTTAAAGCAGTTCACTGTGAAGGAGCTTCGGACAGATCGCTAACACCTGTGTTAGCTTATGACGTATTTTGTTCAGACGTACAGTCAGTTATATGGCACTTAAATAACATGTTCACTCACATGCCTCAGAAATTGTAGATTCAGAGAGGTTTTACAAATGCATTATACGCATTGTTGTTTTTGTGTGCATTTTTTTCATATGCATTTTGTTTAAAATTGCTCTCAACCACCTTAATTATAACTTTGTGCCATTGTACACTGGGACAAGTTATCCACCTTCTTATGCAACTTGAAAATAAGCTATTTTCTGAGGATGTGCCAGGCTGAAGATTCATTATCTGCTGTTAAAGAAATAATTACTTATACTACAAACTAGTGTGTTTATAATTATGACAATACATTAAAATGACATGACAAGAAATGTCAGTTTGCAATATCAAGCAGCAGCAACTGCAAGTTATAAAGTCAAAATTGAAAAAAAAATAAAGTCGAGAAATAAAGTCCATATTGTGAGACAAACTTGCAATTCTAAACCAAGAGACTATAACATCAATATCACTGAATGATAGTTTTTTCCGTAACTCTGGGAAAACCATGCATGGCAAGGGAAAAGTTAAGTCACCCACAGTTTAAAAAAAAAAAAGTGTTACTGCAATACATAATACTGACACAATTCGAAATGTTAGTGATTTCTGGTCATCGTACGCAGTGTGCGAACTTCGCGTACAGGCAGGAGTCTCCTATGACAGCTCATTCAAGTAATTTGTAGTAAACTTGTTTATGTGTGTGATCTTTAACAGCCCTAAAAGGTTTTCCGTGCCCTGTGGTACATCTCTTGGTTTAGGCCGTATCCACTACCCACCCGTTTGCCAGCGGCATGCGCTGCTGTGGCCAAACGCACCCCTGAGCCATACGCTGGAGAATATGTAAGCGTCTCCTTCAATTAGTCCTGTTTGGTCTTAACACAGCTCCCGGCGTCGGCAAACCCACCACTCCCAGGGGACCCGACCGTGATATTTTCAGTGTCAATAAACCTTTACAGCAGACTGGCAAAGAAGCTGCCCCTCATGGACATCAGTGGTACTGCAGTTAAAAACAATATGGATTTATGACCACTGGTACTTATTATTAGTTGTAATCTTTTAACATTGAAGTTGAATGAGCGAATAACAAATGTGAACCTGGACCACAAAACCAGTCATTTTTTGACTCAATTTTACACATGAAAGCTGAATAAATAAGCTTTCCATTGTTGTATGGTTTGTTAGGATAGGACAATATTTGGCCGAGATACAACTATTTGAAAATCTAAATATTGAGAAAATTGCCTTTAAAGTTGTCCAAATGAAATTCTTTGCAATGCATATTACTAATCAAAAATTAACTTTTGATATATTTACCGTAGGAAACGTACAAAATGTTTTCATGGAACATGATCTTTACTTAATATCTTAATGATTTTTGGCATAAAAAATAGATAATTTTGACCCATGCAATGTATTTTTGGCTATTTCTACAATGTACCCGTGCTACTTAAGACTGGTTTTGTTGTCCAGGGTAACAAATGTCACTCTTTATCATTATTTAATGTTTTTTTTTTCTTTTCTTTTTTCTAGAAGTGTTAGTAGAAATAGTAATATCATTTACCTGCAAGGGCAAATTAATGAAGCTACCCAAGCAAGCCTTCACAGAAGAAGAGCCCGGAATTAAGCTGCTGATGTGAAATCTGGCATGTTGTTGCAACAGAGAAAACAATCCCATCAAATGTTGACCGTGACTTGCATATTATGAACATCTGGAGGTTTGTCTGCAGGTCTGTGGCGCGGTGGCACTTAATGATTGGACGTCATTGGGTCAGAAGCCAGTCCTGACCACAGTGTGGTTATTCATTCTTCTGAATTACACCTGTATCCCCAGCGGCCCGCAGAGCCCAGCTTTTTTGTTTGCACAGCTGGTTTGCACTAAAACAGTCCAGGTTAAATAGTGTCTTCAATTGTCCTTCTAAGATTTGAACCTACGACCCCATGCTTCATTTTAGATGGTGGCACAGTGGTTGCAGGTTCGAATCCAGTCTGATCTCCATTTTCTGACCTGATCCCTACATCATTATTGGCAAAAAGGTGGTTTTACATTACATTAAAGTAACTTTACAGTATGCGCACTGCAATATAAAAAATAATTTTTAGTGTGCATAAAAAATAAATAAATAACGACTTTATTGCAGTTTATTTTACACAATTCTGACTTGTAGCAATTGTGAGTTTATTTCACAGTTCTGAATTACAAGTTTATATCTCGCAATTCTGACTTATCTCTACATTTCTGAGAAAAAGTCAGAATTGCAAGATATAAACTCACATTTGCGAGAAAAAAGTCAGAATTCCGAGTTTTTATCTCACAATTCTGACTTTCTGAATTTCTCACAATTCTGACTTTGTAACCCGCAATTGCACGTACATATCATGCAATTCTGAGAAAAAAGTCTGAATTGCGAATTTATATCAGTTCTAAAAATAAGTCAGAATTGCAAGGTATAAACTTGCAGTTGTGAGAAAAAAAGTCAGAATTGCTAGTTTTTATTTCAAAATTCTGAAAATTTCTCACAATGGTGAGTTTATATCACGCAATTCTGACTTTATAACTCGAAATTGTGAGTTTATATCACACAGTTCTGAGAAAAATGTCAGAATTGCAAGTTTGTGTCATGCAATTCTGAGAAAAAAGTCAGAATTGCTAGTTTTTATTTCAAAATTCTGAAAATTTCTCACAATTGGGAGTTGATATCATGCAGTTCTGACTTAATTTCTCACAATTGAGTTTGTCACGCAATTCTGACTTTGTAACTCACAATTGTACGTTCATATCACGCAATTCTGAGAAAAAAGTCTAAATTGCGAGTTTATATCAATTCAAAGAATAAGTCAGAATTGCAAGATATAAACTCGCATTTGTGAGAAAAAAAGTCAGAATTGCTAGTTTTTCAAAATTCTGAAAATTCTCGTAATTGTGAGTTTATATCACGCAATTCTGACTTTATAACTCGAAATTGTGAGTTTATATCACGCAGTTCTGAGAAAAATGTCAGAATTGTAAGTTTGTGTCATGCAATTCTGAGAAAAAAAGTCAGAATTGCTAGTTTTTATTTCAAAATTCTGAAAATTTCTCACAATTGTGAGTTTATATCACACAATTCTGACTTTATAACTTGCAATTGTGAGTTATATCACACAGCTCTGAGAAAAATGTCAGAATTGCAATTTTGTATCATTCAATTCTGAGAAAAAAGAATTGAGAGAGAAAAAGTCGCAATAACCTTTTCTTCTTTTATTCAGTGGCAGAAACAAGCTTCCAACTCCAATCGGGTTTGAATCACACATGGTTTGTTGAAGCCTGCAGACTGGAACAGGTAGGCCTGCTGTTCAACAGAAAGCTATATAATGAGGAGCTTTGTTTGTGCGTCACATTGCTTTTATTTACTTATTTTTTTCCATAGCACAAAAGTATCGCACAAGATTATGCACAAGAATATAGTCTTTTTTGCGTATTGGTGCTTGTGTGAATGTGCGTCAAAGACTGACACGAAAGAGAAGAATTGTTGAAATAAGTCATTATTTTTGTTTTCTTTGCACACAAATAGTATTCTCGTAGCTTTATAACATGTGGTTGAACCACTGATGACACATGGACTATTTTAACAATGCTTTGCTGTCTATGCAGGGTCAGAGAACTCTCGGATTTCATCAAAAATATCTTCATTTGTGTTTAGAAGATGAACGAAGATCTTACGGGTTTGGAACAATATGTGGGGTGAGTAACTAATAACAGAATTTTCATTTTTGGGTGAACTAACCCTTATATCTTATGCAGTGTTTCTTTTCTAGTAAATTTATTTTAAGAATTTGAAGCTTGAAAACAAGTCAAAAATGACTCATCTCTAAAGCTTTCCACGTTTAGTTTGGATGTTCTCAGAGACTGTTCATTGTGAATTGTTGCGTCCCCATAGTAAACATCTCGACTTGTTTTGGGTGGGTCGGATGGGTAGTAATTCATTTGACTAATTTTGGGTTTAGTGGCTGTTCCACCCCATGGGATGAGCGGAGGACTCTCATTAGATGAGCGTTTACACCATTGGAGGGCCTGATCCCTCACGTATCACATTATTGCTGAGGTCAGATGATGATGTGGAGGTATGTGTAACTGCTGGTATTACTTCACGTTCCTTGCGGACATCCAAGAATGCTAGTGTTGTTTATCACATTCTTGGTACATATCGACTAGTAACATAATACGTTATTCCACACGTAGACAATCCGCAAGCGGCCCCAGACTGAAAATTAGGAGGGTCAGGGTCCAAATTACACTTGGAGAGAAAAGAAAAATGGTTGATTTGTTTCCCGAAGTATATATTTTCCTTTCTCTCTCGCTCAGGCTTCACAAAGTACTCAAGACTCAGTGTTTCAGCTCTGCGTTAAAAGGTATTATTGATTCTATCTCGACTAAACCGGTGTCCACGTCCCCTAAACATAAATATGGCGTGTTGGCCGGGACACTTGCGCCGCTCGGCGCTCCTAAGTACCATCTGGCCGCTGCCAAAACAAACAGTAGTAATGAGTACTAGGTCGTGGTTGAGAGGCCGGTCTAAAAGTCAGGGACTTGCCAGCGTGCGCACACTGAGGGGCTGTCATAAGCCAAATTAAAAGACTGACTGTTTCTACCCCCTCACGCTGCTGAAGATGCTGGGAGTCGACGTTGGGGGAATGGGGGGGGAGGCATCGTGTTCAACAAGCAGATCTTGTATTTGAGAATCGGCTCTGGGGAGTGAAACCGAGGAAATAACAAGTGAGGATTTATTGCCAGACGGTTTGTTTACGTTGAAAGGACGGGTCGTTCGCGCCAGCCAAGGCGGTATTTGCATAATACATATAAAATGAGATCCATCTCTGCCACACGCATACCTGTGAAACCTTGTGTTTTAAAAGATGTATCCAGAGAATTACTTAGGCGCTGGATAGGAGAGTCCGCTGCAGACGAATGACCAGCACCGGTGCAAGAAAAATGCATCTGTGTGGGATAATTGTACAAGCTGCTGTATATTGTGGTCTCCCTGGGAGAGAACACAAATCGAGCAATTTTCTGCTCCGCAGACAGTATTATCATCAAGTCTGGCCACTTTTACAGTTCTACACTGTTATAAAAAGGCCCTAAAAGAAGGTCTTGCAGTGAATGCATAAAAGAGACATTTTTGATTCCTCTAATAACCTTTCGGTAAACAGCTCCTAAAAGAACAATTTCCGGTTTACAGTTATTTTTGATGGTCCCTTTAACACATTCTGTTGACTAAAAGTAACGTTGCACCTACATATTATCTACTAATTATTATTTGAGTGTTAACAGAGTATTAGTAGACTGGTAGAGTTAGAATAAGTTGACATGTACTTGCAAAGTTATTAAAGTCAGTAGAATGTTTGTTGGGAAAGTTAGGAGATATTAAGCAGACAGACTACTATTACTCTAATGAGAGTTAGTTGACACGCAACGTAGATGCAATGTTACTTATTGTCAACAGAATGTTTAAAAGGGACCATCAAAATAAAGTGTTACCCAAGTTTTTCTTAATATGAAGAACATTTGAATAATCTGAGAACATTTTAGAACTTTTGTGCAATGGAAAGATGCCAGCAAAGAACCTTTATTTTTAAGAGTGTATAAGCATAGGGCAGTGTTTTTACACAACCTGCGTCAAATGAAATGTTCGTATTTCTTTCATATTTGTCTACACAAATTATACGCCAAATAACAGTTTTCTATTTTAATATACTTTAAAATATAATTTATTTCTGTGATGCAAAGCTGAATTTTCATCAGCATCATTACTCCAGTCTTTTGTGTTTCCCACGATTTCTCAGAAATCATTCTAATATGCTGATTTATTATCAATGTTGGAAACAGTTCTGCTGCTTAATATTTTTTCGCAACCTGTAATACATTTTTCAGAATTCTTTGATGAATAAGAAGTTAAAAAGAACAGCATTTATTCAAAATAGAAATATTTTCAAACAATAAGTCTTTATCATCACTTTTTATCAATTTAACACAGTATTCATTTCTTTCAAAGAAAGAAGGAAAAAATACTGACCCCAAACTTTAAACGGTAGTGTGTATTGTTACAAAAGATTTCTATTTTAAATAATCTTGGAAAAAGTATCACAGGTTAAAATTTTTTTAAAATAATCAGTACAACTCTTACC